>NC_090657.1:35065749-35311390 GCF_040937935.1 Hyperolius riggenbachi | reverse complement strand
AGAGGGGGGGGAGAGAGAGAGGGCGTGAGAGAGAGGGAGAGAGAGAGGGAGAGAGAGGGAAAGAGAGAGAGAGCGTGTGTGAGAGAGAGAGATAGAGAGAGAGAGAGGGCGTGAGAGAGAGAAGGGGAGAGAGAGAGGGAGAGAGAGAGAGAGAGAGAGAGGGGGGTGAGAGAGAGGGCGTGAGAGAGAGAGGGGGAGAGAGAGAGGGCGTGAGAGAGAGAGAGAGGGAGAGAGAGATAGAGGGAGACAGTTAGAGAGAGAGGGAGAGAGAGAGAGAGAGAGAGAGAGAGAGAGAGAGACAGATAGGCCCTGAAGGAAAAAGCCTGCAGAACGTTTTATGCCATCAGAAGACAACTTTACCACCTAAAGCCACTGGTGAGAGTCTGGGTAAAGATATTCGACAGCATCATCACCCCAATCCTGCTCTATAGCAGTGAGGTATGGGGCTCAGTGACCTACCCTGACCAATCAAAATGGGACTCCAGCCCAACAGAAATCTTACATCTGGAGTTCTGCAAGTTTCTATTCCAAGTCCATCACAGGCGGACGCAGCCTTGTTTTAGTTTACAGGAAGTTAGCTGATCAATTGTAAGATAATTTTCTTTCCACTACCTAGGCTCTAGAGATCCTAAAGTAAGGGCCCTTTTCCATGAGCAGTTGATAGGCAGTGAAATGCCTCTCAAACTCTCATAACTGCTTGCTGCTGCCTGGAAACTGCTCACTGCTGCCTGGCAACTGCTCACTGCTGCCTGGTAACTGTTTCCAGAGCACACAGTTCAACTGCTCATGGAAAAGAGGCCGAACAGTGAAGCGAACTACAAAAAGAGTCAGTTACTCACCTAGGGAGACAGAAGACTCCGGATCTCACAGAGTCTTCCTGGTCCTTTCTCTGTGTCCTCGTTCCAACACTGTCACCCGCAGCGGATATAAATGGTGCAGGACCAGTGCCACCAAAGGGCGGCAATTGTAAAAGCCGTGATTGGCAGCCAAAGAGTTAAATTATGGGGCCAAATAAACAGCAGTTGCCAATGGCGGCAAGGAGTAGATAAAATTAGGCAGGGAGGTTAGGATTAGGCAGGGGGTTAAAGTTAGGCATGGGCAGTGCTGCTCAGATACCCCTTTTCAAAATCCGGATCCGATTCGGATCCGGATACCCAGATATCCGATCCGGGTCGGATATCCGAGTTCAAATTTTTCTGATCCGAATCGGATATCCAACCTCAGTATCCGGGCAGATTCGGATATCTGGATAGAAAAACGGAAGTGGCCTTTAAATTGCTTTAAAAACTTTTTGATGCATGAAGCATCATTTTTTTTTAAAGGGAAACACTAACTGATGATGTGGGGACATAAAATCCCCCCCCCCCTAAAAAAATGGCTGTCAATTAACATCAGGACTAGGTTCCAGACAGCGGTCGTGCAGCCCACATTGTGTCCAAAGTCAAACCGCACAACTGGGACATGGCAGTTTTCAGCCCAGACACCTCCAAAAAATTATGCAGCAATTGTGTTGGCGGTGGGAGCAGCAAAGGCAGCAGGAGAAGGGCAATGCAGCAGCAGCAGGTGTAATGTTTGCCAGGAGCATGCCGTACGTGGCACTTGGCAGTGGCACATGGCACGTGGTATGTGGCACTTGGCATGTGGCACTTTGCACGTGGCACTTTGCACGTGCAAAGTGCCAAGTGCTAAGTGCAAAGTGCCATGTGCAAAGTGCCAAATGCAAAGTGCCCCGTGCAAAGTGCCACGTGCAAAGTGCCACATGCAAAGTGCAAAGTGACAAATGCAAAGTGCCAAGTGCAAAGTGCCAAATGCAAAGTGCCAAGTGCCACGTTCAAAGTGCCACGTGCAAAGTGCCAAGTGCAAAGTGCCAAGTGCAAAGGGCCAAATGCGAAGTGCCAAGTGCAAAGTGCAAAGTGCCAAGTGCAAAGTGCCAAGTGCAAAGTGCCACGTGCCAAGTGCAAAGTGCCAAGTGCCACATGCCAAGTGCCATGTTAAACGTGCCAAGTGCCACATTACAAGTGCCAAGGGCCACCTGCCAAGTGCCACATGCCGAGTGACAGTCAGACAGCAGAGGAGAAGACACTAACTGTCACACTGGCACTGCTCAGCAGCACAGCAGTTCTGTAGTAAGCTAACACAGTAGTACTACTACTCTAACAACTACTAGCACTGACTGCAGTACTACAGTACTAACTACACAATAACACAGTAATCCTATTCCCTAATCCCTAACCTAAGCTATACTGTAGCTAGCTAAGGCTAATAGCAGGTCAGCAGGCAGCAGCTGGCCTGGTGGTCTGTGTACAGGCTCAGCACACACACAGACACATAGCAGCTGCCTGCAGCAGCCCTGCAGCACACACTCTGACTGTCACACAATGAAATCAAGCTAATTAACAATACAACAATAGTGTAGTGATAGTGAAGGGGTTAATCACTGAACAGCTTTAGGTTTATCACTGTATACAGCACTTGCCAGGCCAGCAGCACTGGAGCATGCCTCTCAGTAAGCATTCACAAGCAAGGACGAGATTTCTCATCATGGCAGCCCTCCTTATACAGGGGGGCCTGGCCAGGGTTCCTTTCTGTGATTGGGTGCCAGGGCTTAGGCTGGGAGCCCTCTGATTGGCTCAATGAGGTCAGGTGGGGCTGGCCAGGGTTCCCCTCTGTGATTGGTTGCTAGGGCTTTTTCTGGAAGCCCTCTGATTGGCTCAATGATGTCCTGGACATCATCTACTTAGTTACAGTATCTCAAGATTTGGATATCCGCCGGATATCCAGATTGCCAGCCAACTATCCGCAGATAGCTATCCGGATTTGGGCTCAGGTATTTG
Organism: Hyperolius riggenbachi; assembly: GCF_040937935.1. NCBI lineage: Eukaryota > Metazoa > Chordata > Amphibia > Anura > Hyperoliidae > Hyperolius > Hyperolius riggenbachi. Next base: position 35,308,556 of record NC_090657.1, on the reverse strand, counting down.
GAATCCGAATCCGGTTGGATAGCTGAAAAAAGGTCTGGATGAGCAGCACTGGGCATGGGGAGGAGTGGTTAGGCATGGGGAAAACGGAGATTATATTCTGCTGTGTTATTGGGGAGTGGGGACAAAGCGCATCCTAATCCTGATATATGAGTACTTGGCTGGACCAAGCCTACCTCTTACTGCTGTTAACAGGGGGGGGGGGGGGGGGGGGGGGGTTGGGAGGGCTCAGAGTGTGCTGTACATGATGATGTCATCAGGCTCACAAAAAAATTCTCAGCAGGATAAGGACACATTACAGACACATGGATTGGATTAAATAGGCCTGCTGCCCCCCTCTGCTGCCAATGTTTTTGCTGCTGCCGAGGGAGCCAGACCACCATCTTGTCCCCTAGTAAAATAAGGCCCTTCACTGCTGAACTTGCTGGGGTTACTACCCAGAAGCTAGACCCTGCTCCACCAATCTGTTCAACTGCATAGACCTGCCAGGCCAGGTCTCGCTCTCCAGGTCTCACACTCACTGCTTTTTCTCCTTCTCTCTTTAGCTTTCCTTCACTCCCTTTTTCTATCCCCTCTCTCTCTCTTTCCCAGGATAGACTGGGGGACATCCGATTCAAAGCATCGCTGCAGAAGCGTTTTGAGTGCCTAGACGGCAGCGGATCTTCCCCTGGTCCTTACCCCTGGGTCCATCTTTCTACAGGCTCCTTTATGCTCTACACTCTTTATCTATGCCTATATAAGATTTGTACCTACTGTAGGTATCCACTGTATGTATTGGCAGACACTGAATGTATCTACTGTATATATAATGTATCTACTGTATGCTTAATGTACTTTTGTTTTGTTTACTTTTGTTACTGTACCATCACCGACCCTGCTTGTGCCAAAATCAATTCCGGGTACAACTCACCTTGTACTTTGCGAAATAAATGGATTCTGATTCTGATTCTGACATGGATTGGATTAAATGAACATTTGGACTCATTAGCAACCACATGTATGTTGCGAAGCATATTCAGTGAAGTTTGGTATGATGGATGGACTGTGGGTTATCATTTATTGATAACTATCTATCTGCCAGCTTACCTCCTGGACTGTCTCTTCAATGTTTGCATCTGTAAACATTTCTGAATGAAGCAAAGCTAATATTCAGTTAAAGTTTGTTTGAGTGTGCTGGTCTCTTCGAAACAAGCATGTACTTTTCTTATAAACATACCTTCCCCATCCTTATTGTTTCAAGCACAGTGCTGTGGATCCAGACATGGATTAAGATGTAATAGGGCCCTAGGCAAGATAGTAGATTTGGGGGACCATGTGGTTATTTTGGTAAGCTGAAGCAAAGAGAGGTCAAAGAAGGTGGGCCCCTTGACAACCACTAGGCCCCAAGCACATGCCGAGGTTGCACTGCAACTGTGCGAGTACGGCTGTGCCTGCGCCTGTGCGAGTACGGCTGTGCCTGTGCCAGAACGGTTGCGCCTGCGCCTGTGTGAGTATGTCTGTACTGCACCTGCACAATTACGGCTATGCCTGAACCTGGGCGAGTACGGCTGTGCCTGCACCTGCGTGAGTACGGCTGTGCCTGCACCTGCGTGAGTACGGCTGTGCCTCACCTGCGCGAGTACGGCTGTGCCTGCACCTGCGCCAGTACGGCTGTGCCTGCACCTGCGCGAGTACGGCTGTGCCTGAACCTGCGCGAGTACGGCTGTGCCTGCACCTACGCGAGTACGGCTGTACTGCACCTGCGCGAGTACGGCTGTACTGCACCTGCATGAGTACGGCTGTGACTGCACCTGCGCGAGTCCGGCTGTGACTGCACCTGCGCGAGTCCGGCTGTGACTGCACCTGCGCGAGTCCGGCTGTGACTGCACCTGCGCGAGTCCGGCTGTGACTGCACCTGCGCGAGTCCGGCTGTGACTGCACCTGCGCGAGTCCGGCTGTGACTGCACCTGCGCGAGTCCGGCTGTGACTGCACCTGCACGAGTCCGGCTGTGACTGCACCTGCGCGAGTCCGGCTGTGCCTGCACCTGCACCATTACGGCTGTGCCTGCACCTGCATGATTACGGCTGTACTGCACCTGCGCGAGTATGGCTCTGCCTGAACCTTTGGGAATACCGCTGTTCCTGAACCTGCGCAAGTACAGCTGTGCCTGAACCTGCGCGATTATGGCTGTGCCTGCACTTGTGCAAGTACAGCTGTGCCTGCACCTGTGCGAGTACAACTATGCCTGCACCTACGCGAGTACAACTCTGCCTGCACCAATGCGAGTAGGGCTGCACCAACATCTGCACGAGTACAGCTGCGCCTGCATCTGCGCGAGTTCGGCTGCGCCTGCATCTGTGCGAGTTTGGCTGCACCTGCATCTGCACAAGTTTGGATGCGCCTGCATCTGCACGAGTTTGGCTGCGCCTGCATCTGCACGAGTTTGGCTGCGCCTGCATCTGTACGAGTTTGGCTGCGCCTGCATCTGCACGAGTTTGGCTGCGGCTGCATCTGCACAAGTTCGGCTGTGCCTGTATCTGCGCGAATACGACTTTACCTGCATCTGCTGCATGTTTTACTTACCTGGGGCTTCTGCCAGCCCCTTGCAGCCTCCCTGTCCTGCGTCAATCCTCCACTCTCCCACTGCCAGCTAGTTTCGCAACTGCACCTGCATGCCTCGAGCCACACAAACCTTTCTTTGCGATCCACTTCTGCAATAGCATCCTGCTATTAGCGCAGAACGTTATTGCAGGTGGGAATGTGAAGAAAGATACACGTGGCTTGGGACGAAGTTCCTCATGGACGGTAACAAAACTAGCTGGCGGTGGGAGAACAGAGGATCGTGCAGGAGAATAGGAAGGCTGCAAGGGGCTGGCAGAAGCCCCAGGTAAGTGAAACATTTTTTTTAGTATCCAGTGGCCTGATTGTTGGTACCAGAAGAGCTGGTCTGAGTACTTCAGAAACTGCTGATCTATTTCACGAACAACCATCGCAACAGTAACTCAAATAACCACTTGTTACAACCAAGGTCTGAAAGATACCATCTCTAAACACACAACACGGCTAACGAATGTATCAGAGGCAGAGTGACAGCTGGACAAGTAGTGTTTTTTTTTTTTTAGGAGAGCAAACATGGCAGCCTCCATACCCCTCTCACTGCAAGAGCTCAGTCTGTAGTGTCTGTTACTATTATCAGACACCAGGTGGCGCATGCTCAGACCTAAACACACAAATTCTCTGAGCTGGAATAACTTGAGAACAAGCAGTTTTAGAACTAGGGGGATGGCAGAGAAAACTAATGCTGGGTGCACACGATACGTTTTTCTGCTCAATAGATGGATTCGATAGATAATTACCGTCATGTCCGATATTCCTTCCGATCAATTCTGCGCACGATTTATCATAGAAGTGAATGGAAAAAGATAAGAAAAACAAGAGGAAGCTACGAGAATCGAGCGCAGAATCGAGTGCAGAATTGAGCGGAAAAAACGATCGGGTGAAAGGACCTGAGCTAGTGGTAGTAGGTGGACCTGAAATGGCAATAATCAGTCACTGACCTGGATTGAAATGAGGCATAAAATATGCGGGACAGACCAAGTAGACAGAACTACACTGATCAGAAAATAATATCAACATTCATATGTTAGTAAAGAGGATATATGCTTGGACTCTATAATGTAATGGAAAGATTAACTATGTAATTTGCAACACCGCCACATTGCTTTTATGCACTCAAAAAGTAATAAAGACGTTGTCTACTTACAAACAGGAACCCTTCGCACACTCGCATGCAAATGTTCAAGCAAATGCATTCACAGACTCACTCATCCAGGCACCACTGTTATCCCTACAGCTAAGTTAAAAGCCGGGGTCTTACTTCACAAAGGAAGGCATTCTCTTGCTTAGTCACCTACACTGCGCAGAAGTACCCAGGTAAACGTAGGTGTCGGGATAACAGTGGTGCCTGGATTAGTGAATCTGTGAATGCATTTGTTTGAACATTTGCATGCTGGTGTGCAAAGGGTTACTGATTTTTGCTATTTTTCTGGCCACACCCCCTTTAGCACCTCCCTTTCCTTAAATTGCTTTTTTAAATGTCCTAACTAGAGGTGATGTGCCTGGATTTTTTTTTACTTACAAACAGGTTCTGTTTTATTTGTAAATTGAATTTGTTTGTAAGTCAAGTTATGTGTTATACATTAGTGATATCAGGGCCGGATTTCTGGAAAGGCTACAAAAGGCCTGTGCCTTGGGCGGCTAAAGCCCAATGGGCCACCGGATCATGAAAAAGAGGTTGAAACATATGAAGAAGGAGCAACACAAGAAAAAGGGAAGCTAATGTCCAGGGGAGCTGTTCATTAACGTTATGATTCTTTCCGGATTTTAGGGTCTAAAAGCGGTGGAATTCTTTTTGCACCCTCTCAGACCCTAAAACTTGGAAAAAAATTACGCTGCCAGGGAGATCTGCAGCAGTTTTTCACTCACTCACCTCCCTGGCTCCAGCGCTGCAGTTAGACCTCCATCCTCCGGGTGGTGCTGCAACTCTAAAGTGAAATTGCTGGATGACGACAACCGGCGATCTCACCAGCAGGAAGCAGAGCCCCGGAGGAGAGGAAGAAGAATGCCGGCTGACGTCGGGATCTCCCGGGAGGTATGTAGAAACGCCCGATGCGCACATTGCTCTGCACACAGCCTCCGGCGGCTACCCCGAGCAGAGGTCGGGATTACCTCTCTTAGCTGCGGTTTTCCGCCCCGATCCCAGCTCGGGATTACCGCCAAGTAGAGAAGTGCTCCAGTATATAGATGTTGCACATGGAAGGGGGGCTGCACATGGAATAGGAGGGGTGATGCTGCCAAGAAGTGGAGTCACAACACACTTGGTCTGGGGGCGTAAAAAGTACAAATCTGGCCTTGTGTGAAATGTGGATGAACTCTGGGAACCACTGCGGATGTTTTGCGGAAGCGCTAAGCACTTGCGATTTGTATAATCGTGGAAATGCTGCAATGTCCCAGAGCAATTGTGATTTGGCTACTCTAGCCAATGATGAGATCGCTCCGTTATTGATAACGCTTCAAGCAGCGTTTTAGGATCGCTCTATGATCACAACACTACTCGTGGGACCACCCCCTTGGGATCCACTGGCAAAGCGCTTTGCCAATCCCCAGCAATAAGCAAGTGCTGCCAAAGCACACCTAGTGGGTCCAAGCCCTCAACGATTTACTTTCGGACAACTCTGATGAAATTTGACATATAGTACACATTTTTTTGTTATTGTTGTTTTCTGTGTGCTAGTTATTTGTTTTCAACTACTTACAACAGTTTGTACAATATTGCAACATGTAACAACAAAAATATGTTGCAACTAAAACAGTACAGTACATTTTGTACATAAAAACAACTTTGTATGTATGAAACAATGTAACTCCAGTCATTTGTAAGTAAGGGACTATTGTATATAAACAATAGTTCACTAACAGCGTTAAAGGACACCTGAGGCGAAAATAAACTAATGAAATAAACAACTGTATTTATCTTCCTTCTCCTAAAAATGACTTTTTAAGACATTCCACAGTTTTATTTTGTGTTTAAATCTACTTTTTAAGTTTTAACAGTTTTATTGTTTTTGCTCAATCCACATTCATTGAAGTATGCCAGAGCTAAAATCTATGAACTGCTGACCCTTTTTTTAAATCTCTTTTCTGCTTTCAGAAGCCATTTTCTGCTAGGAAAGTGTTTTATAGGTGGAATTTTTTTATCAGTGAGGGTCACACTGTAGTCACTTCCTGTCTGCGTCAGGACTGAGTCAGCCACTTACATACCTGACATTTAACTCTTTCAGGCAGAGAAAGAAAAAAAGGAACACATCATAATTATTTGTGTGCTTGGCACTGTACATACACATGTCTAGCTCATCATGTCACTTTCGGGTATCCTTTAAGCTGATGCTCAGATTTTATATATATTTTCTACAGTGCAATCAGAAACAAGAAGGATTTATAACATTTTGGACCTAAAACCTCACATTTCCTCCTAAGTTTTCTCCTAGGTGATATGTTAATATCTTGTCTTAAAATGCCTTTTAAACTGCCAGCCAACAAGAAAATACTCAAAACAATTTTTTCGACCTACGTTTTGGTACTTTTACAATTGCAGAGTGCTGAAAGGTTATTTTGAAGATGAAAAATGATCTCTTAGGAGACAACGTAGGAGAAAAAAGGCCTGATTTAATTCAAGGTGATACTTACCTTGCACATGTAAGCTATCACTTGGCCAAGGCAAATCCCATTGCTGGTTTCACTCCTGTGATTGTTAGGGAACAGATGCTCCCATATCCTGGCGATGGTGAGTGAGGTTTTGTGTTGTGGTGCTGTCCTTCAGCACCACAGCACTGCTGCCTTGCTCGCCCAGGAGATGTGCACCTGTTGGGAGCACCTACACACTTATTGCCGAACATGCACTGCTTCCTAGCCACATATGCAATAGGAGCAGTGATCTGCAAACTTGGCTCTCCAGCTGTTAAAGCGGGATTGTCACTATAAAAATCAAATTTCAACAGCAACTGGTCTGAGTGTATTAAGTGATAAAGATGCTAATCCTGCATTCAAAACTTTCAAAACTTTTTCTGCTGTTATGATTTGGAGTTATCACATACCTAAGGAGCACTGGCCCTTTAGTAGTCGGTGCCATTTAGTTGCATGTTGGGGGTTCTTTTCATCTATAATATATTCCTCCTCTTCCATTTATTTCCCTGCCTAGCTGCTTATCTGAAACATGATCCCCTGCTCACTTGTCTTTACGAGGTGACTCAGCAATTGGAAGAGAAAAGAAAAAAGTAAAGGATAGAAATGACATCAGGATTTAGCCTAAACTGTGGGCAAAAGACACTACTATATACTATGTACTATATAACATTATGTAAGTAGATCAAGTATTTATCTACTTATATATGTGTTTTTTTCCCTGGCATAATGGCTAATCCTATTGCTTTAAGGATCTACAAGTCCCACAGTGCATTGCAGGAGTCTGACAGCCACAGTCATGATTCATAAAGGCAAATGCATTGTGGGACTTGTAGTTCCTTAACAGCTGGAGAGCCAAGTTTGCAGGTCACTGGGATAGGCTGTAAAGAACTCCTTGAGTCACCCAAGCAAGTTTTTTGACACCCTTCCCAGGGCTAATGGTACGTACACACTTGCGACTACGGTCGTTTGAAACAGCAGCTTAACGATCGGTCTGCCGACAATCGGGTAAAGAACTTTACCAGACGATCATTAAGGACAACGACGAACGAACGATATCGGTACGATGAGAAAATCCAACAGACAAAACTATAGTATGTACAGTTATCTGCCGAGAACGACCGTTACAAGGGCCAATGCGCCTGCCTTGGATTCTGCCCAGCTTCCGTACTTCCTGTGTAGCGCGACCCGTAAAGATTGTTACATTACAAATTTCAAATAAACTTTGTTTTCCAGTTAACTATCATATATTTGTATCTATTGTAACTCCATGTTAGTGTTTTTTTTTATAATTTTATATAAATATGTACGCAACATTTCCCTCTGATCGTTCTTTTCTGCGAGAACGATCGTTAAAATGTGTATTATGATCGCTGCATCCCTTCGTTGCATTCCAATCGTTCCAAGATTGTTCGTCTGGTAACTATCGTTCCTTGCAAACGATTGTTATCGCAAGTGTGTACGTACCATAAGTGCAATTGAATCAGGCAACATTATCATCGCCCGATTATTGGGACTCACCAGTATTTAACGGGCATCAGGCCCCGAATGGATAGAGCTTATGTTTTTAATCTAGAACACAGGCAGCATATAATTTATCGACATGCCAAGCAGACGGCAGAGATCTTAGTCTGGTTTTGTGTCCCAACATCTCAGGGAATGGAATGTGGTGTGCGCATTACCCAACATGCTAACTTTTGCCTTTGGTTTATTCGGCAACTGAATCAACACTCCCTTTTGTGTTTATGAACATTAGGATGTTTGCTTACCACCCGCAGCTGCAGTGCATGTATTGTTCAGTAGAGGGCGATCTTGGAACATATTAGAACGTTGTAAGAGCTGGAAACTCCACAGTGCATCCATCCATATATAGTTACAGATTACCCAGCAATCTCATGCTGAAGCAGAACTCCTAGGAGTATGTCAGGGGCTTCAAAGGACCAAAAAGCCCTCTCAATAAAAACGCTATGCAAACAGAAATGTGTCTGCTTAAAACAGAAGTTATATATCTATCCATCATATGGTTAATATTTGTTATTAATTTAGATATTAAACAGCCATGCTGTAGCCCAGCTCAGAGCAATGGGTCTCTGTGCAAATTTTACATCAAGCTTCTAGACAGTCTATAAATGATATGCACATTTATGAATGCAATGTCTGAAAGAGGGCCCAAAAGAAAGCAGCAGGGCTTATTGCAGTGGCCCTTTTAACAGACAAGGCTGCACTGAGCCCCCTTTTACAAAAATGGCCACTGCAGCTTTAAGGCCAAGCTGCAGGGCCGCACAACTCAGCACACAAGTGACCCCCCCCCTTTTCTCCCCACCAACAGAGCTCTCTGTTGGGGGGTCTGATCGCCCCCCAGATGTTTGTGTATTTTTTTATAAATACTTATTACATTATTTTTTGAATATTTTGTACAATTTTTTTGTCCCCCCTCCCTCCCTCCCCCCGTCAGCCAATCAGCGCGATCGGCATTGATAAGCTTCAGCCTGTCACAGCGGATCACTTTTGTCCCTCTAGACTCTCGGCTGTCCCCTGCACAGCTTCCTTAGATTGCAGTGCTGTACGTTGTAAACAGACGTACAGCTAACAGCGATCGCCACTAGGAGACTGAAGAGACTGAAGGCGGAGCAGAGCTCCGCCTACCAAGCAGGAGATACGCGCAGCAAAAGTCAGCCCCAGGACTTTATGCCAATCAGCGTTAGGCGGTCCTGGGGCTGCCGCCACGGTCATGCCCATCGGCGTGACACGGTGCTGTAGTAGTTAAAGGAAATCTTAAAGGGATACTGTAGGGGGGTCGGGGGAAAATGAGTTGAACTTACCCAGGGCTTCTAATGGCCCCCCGCAGACATCCTGTACCCACGGAGCCACTCACCGATGCTCCGGCCCCGCCTCCGGTTCACTTCTGGAATTTCAGACTTTAAAGTCTGAAAACCACTGCGCCTGCGCAGCTGCATCCTCGCTCCCGCTGATGTCACCAGGAGAGTATTACACAAGCCCAGTATGGTCTTTGGTCTGCGCAGTATGTTCCTGGTGCCATCAGCGGGAGCGAGGACACGGCAACGCAGGCGCAGTGGTTGTCTGACTTTAAAGTCAGAAATTCCAAAAGTGAACTGGAGGCGGGGCTGGAGCATCGGTGAGTGGCTGCGCGGGCACAGGATGTCTGTTAGGGGCCATTAGAAGCCCCGGGTAACTTCAACTCATTTTCCCCCGACCCCCCTACAGTATCCCTTTAAGTGACAAAATAAAAACCAGTTTAACTTACCTGGGGCTTCTTGCATCCTCCCTGGAGTCATCCTGTGCCCACAACATGCTTCTAAATACCTCTTAACCACAGCGGTCCCCTACAGTCACCGGCTACTGTGCATGCATGGTCCAATCTGCGAGCCTGCTCACTGGGCTCCTGCAGCCGGGAGCGTTCTGTGCATGCGCCGTACTTGGAGATCGCTACTGCGCAGAGTGCTCCTGGCAGCAGGAGCGCAATCAGGGTGCACGTGGCTGGGGGCCACGCAGGCACAGCAGTCGAAAGCTGATGGCAATGGGCCAGCTTTTCGAGGGTCACCGCTGCTGTTTGGAGGTACTCAGAAGCACATCGTGGGCACAGGACGACTCCAGGGGGCTGCAAGAAGCTCCAGGTAAGTTGAATTTGTTTGTATTTTTTTACTTACATCTCCCTTTAAAGCTACAGTGGTGAGGTCTGACTATCCCCACTAGGGATGGAGTTCACCCCTGAGGAAGCATTTGAAAACTTGTGTTCACAAAAGGTTTTCAGCATTTATGACCACCAGTGTTCATTGCTTGCATTTGACAGCTGTAGTCTTGTTGTCCGACAATGCCAAACATTACCATTAAACTTAAAGTGGTCTGAAAACCAGCATTTCTACTTTGCTCTAAAGGATTCCTACCAGCTTGGAAGCTACTATCCCAGAATTTTTTTTAGCAGAACATCACTGAAATGGTTAAACAAGAGCATTTTGTCCTGCTATTCAGCTTCTATCTGCATCCAAACTGTAGATAACAGTATCTTTGTTTACATTCCAATGTTGTTACATTGCGTGTAAACACAGTCTAACAAGTTACAATGAGCTCTCTGTGCTTCACACACTATTTTGGGGCACAACAGATATCTGTAACACATTCTAAGGTGGGTGCAAACACAACAGGGTGCTAAAAAGCAAGAAACTTAATGGCGAGCACAGAAATGTTGGCGCACTTTAACTTTGTTAGGCTATATTTGACACGTATGCCACCCCTCACTTTTTTCAGGTCTTCTCCTTCCCCATCATCCTCCCCCATCGGCTACTTGGTTGTGTTTGCCTCCCAAGCCAAGTCCTCCCTTGGTCCAGTCAGAAGCAGCTTTGGGTTTTTATTACTGTTCGTTGCCCCCATCTGTAAGAATTTTCCTCGCTGTTCAATCAGACAGGAAGTGTGTAAATATATCCAAGCGTGCCAATGACAGCGACAAATACAATTATGTCATTTGTTACAGCTATGGTTTATTTTTTATTTTAGGTTTGGATGATATGAAAACGGTTTAGAAACTTTTTGAGTGCTTCAGTGTCTCCACAGGTGTTCCTGTTCCGGAGACCCCCATGAAGCTTTATGGCTTTAACATCAAAATTAGTGGTGTTGGGAGCAAGAAACAAGACACAGCAATAGCAGTTTGTCCAGAATCCTATATATACCAGAATCATATATTGAGGTAATACTTTGGATTTGCTACTTGGAGCCACACCCTAGTTGGACAAGTGCACACGTTTACTTCCATTTCTGCATATGGGACTTTGTCCAGAATGATAACTCTTCCCCACTCCACAAAATAAGGTGTTTTATTAGCTTTAAAGAGAACCAGAGATAAAGAATTAAAAGTTAGTTATACATACCTGGGGCTTTCCGCAGCTCCAGAAACCCTGATCGCTCCCACGCCGCGGTCCTCAGCCTTCCCCGTTCGCCGCACCGGCTCCCGTGACTTCAGCCGACTGGCCAGTCAAGGTGTAGCTGAAGTGCGCTCCTTGCGTACCTCTCCAGCGGCTGCTGGAGAGGCGTACGTTAAAGAGGGGCGCTGGGAAAAAAGGGCGCCGGGTTTTTAACGATAAGCATGGATAACGTTTAAAAATGTATTGTACTGTATTTCGTTTAAAATTAATGGTTTTTAAAGTTATAAATCATTAAATAATGTGCATTAAATCGGCAATTGTAAAAACGTTAATCTTTCGTTTAAATAGTGAAACGTATAATAACGTTTAAAAAAAAATTACTAAGTAACCCTCCCTGTACCTACCCCTAACCCCTAGACCCCCCTGTTGATGCCTAAACCTAAGACCCCCCCTGTTGGTGCCTAAGTAACCCTCCCTGTACCTACCCCTAACCCCTAGACCCCCCTGTTAGTGCCTAAACCTAAGACCCCCCTGTTGGTGCCTAAACCTAAGACCCCCCTGTTAGTGCCTAAACCTAAGACCCCCCTGTTGGTGCCTAAACCTAAGACCCCCCCTGTTGGTGCCTAAACCTAAGACCCCCTGTTGGTGCCTAAACCTAAGACCCCCCTGTTGGTGCCTAAACCTAAGACCCCCCTTTTGGTGCCTAAACCTAAGACCCCCTGTTGGTGCCTAAACCTAAGACCCCCCTGTTGGTGCCTAAACCTAAGACCCCCCTGTTGGTGCCTAAACCTAAGACCCCCCTGTTAGTTTTTTCGTTTAAAAATAATGTTTAAAAAAATGTACTGTTTTTCGTTTAAAAATAATGTTTAAAAAAAAATATTGTACTGTTTTTCGTTTAAAAATATAATTTAAAAATGTAGAAATCATTAAATAATGTGTAATCATGAGAAACAGTAATAAAACATTAAGTCTCCGGGCGCCGCTTTTAAAACGTTATTTTTCTCCGGCGCCCTTTTTTCCTATCGGGCGCCCATTAAACGATATTTATTATAGGAGTGAATGGCGGCGCCCGATTTGTCCACTAGCCTCAGGCGCCCGAATTTACTGTTCCCGCTGGAGAGATACGCAAGGAGCACACTTTACTTGCGTAGGCTGGCCACGCCCCCTGGAAGTCCGTGAGCCGGTGCGGCGAACGAGGAAGGCTGAAGACCGCGGCGTGGGAGCGATCAGGGTTTCTGGACCTGCGGGAAGCCCCAGGTATGTATAACTAACTTTTAATTCTTTATCTCTGGTTTCCTTTAAAACAAACCTGAGCTGGCAAACAAAAAAAAGTTAGATACTTACCTATACTACGAAGAGGAAAGCCTCTGGATGGTCATGGCTTCCGATGTCCGCCTTAACCCTACAGCTGCTGGCCAGGTCCTCCATCTAATTTGTGGTTGTACTCCACTTCCTGTACAAGGGGGTATACTATGGAAGCACCAGTATGGCTGCACCTGTGCTGTAGCACAAAGCTGCTCGTGGATAAGAGGCTTTGGCTTACTGCACAGTTATGGCCAAGATGTGAAACCTTCGGAGTATCCAGAGGCTTCCCTATCATTAGGTAGGTATCTATTTTTTTTGCCGGCTTGGGTTCTCTTTAAAGAGAACCTAAAGTCATCCAAAAAAATGAGATTAACCCACCTGGGGCTTCCCTCAACCCCCTGCAGACGATCGGTGCCCTCGCAGCCCCGCTCCGATGGCCCAGGACCCGCCGGCGAACACTTCCGGTTTGGCCGTCACCGGCCGACAGGCATGGGAACGCGAGTGATTGTTCGCGTTCCCAGCCTGTATATCGCCCCCTATGCTGCTATTGCAGCCTCCTGGCCGCAATAGCAGGGTCCTGGGCCATCGGAGTGGGGCTGCGAGGGCACCGATCGTCTGCAGGGGGCTGAGGGAAGCCCCAGATGAGTTAATCTCATTTTTTTTGGTTGCCTTTAGGTTCACTTTAAAGAGAACCAGAAATGAAGCACCCTCATGTATTTTACTATATATATATATATATATATATATATATATATATATATATCAGTGGGACCATGACAGTAAACACCCACCCTGCTCTCTGTTTCATTCTTCTCTGCTCAATTTGCCTGTAACAGCTCTGATAAGAATCCCCGACTGAGCATTCAGTCTAGGTTTGACCTGGAATCATTATAGCTAAGTCAGTCTTCTGTGAAGTCTTTTCAAGCCCAAGCCCACCCCCTCCTGGCTCAGCTTTCCTGCTTTGCATACTCAGAGCTCTGATGACAGAAGGGCTGCTCTGCTGAGAAAGAAGCTCTGAAACAACAGACAAGTGTGGCTGCTGTGTGATCTGTGTGCACTGTGCAGTCATTATTATTATCTGTGTAGTTTCATTCCTATGAGAGACACTTCCTACAGGCAGCCACACAGCATACCAGAATAATAAAGCTTGAAAGCAGACAGATGAAAGGCTGCAGCAGCCCTGCTTGTCTATAGTTTCATAGCCTAGACAGCACATCCAGAACAGCTCATAACCCGGAAGCAGAAGGGATATGAGTCGGTGGCCATATTGGATTTTTCCTGGAGCAATAATGGATAAAAAAAACACTCAAAAAGGCACACCAGAGCGGCGAAATTATCAGGTAGAGCATTTATTCTTTACAAGCTATCGACTGATATGTTTATTTTGTGTGAAACATTCAGCTCTGGTTCCCTTTAAGTACAGTAAATGTTTCATAGAGAACATAAAAGAGTCATTGGTCCCCAGGTCTGGAGAACTCGCCCTTGTAATGTTTGGAAGCTTTTTCCTGGAGAGGTAGAGGAGGTGTTTCACCCAAAAAACAATAGGCTTGTTTGTACTAATCAAAGCCTACAAAACAGAAAAGTGTTACTAACCGCCCAAGGTAATACTGAGCGAAATAAGGAATGCAAATGGAAATTATTCCCTTTAGTAATGACGATTCCCAATTATATGCATGTACAAAACTGTTTAATAAGGAACCAATAAAAAGCTTGGGCTGAACAAGTCACACCCCAAACGGGTTCTAAGCAATCTACTGCTAGTTCGGGCAATGGTGGCCAGTGCCTAAATGATACAGTGACGTAGGCATATACATTAAAGGACCACTACAGCGAAAAAAGTAAGCAGTTAAAACCTGACAGAAGCAGCAGGTTTTGGACTAGGCCATCTCCTCATGGAAGATTCTCAGGGTTTTCTTTGGTTTCAAAATCGCAGTTTAACTGCCAAAATATTGTGTAAGTGAGTAGGGAGGCTGGCTGGTATCTTACCATTTTATCAGTTAGACTTAGCAATTGCCATTTAGGAAATGCTTTTGAAAACAAAGACAACCCAGAGAATCCCCCCTGAGGAGATGGACTAGTCCAAAACCTTTCAGTTCTGTCAGATTTTAACTGCTTACCTTTTTTGCTATACCTGTAGTTGTCCTTTAATTTAAGAAAAATGCAAATGGTGTACTTCATGATAAAATATTTACTTGATTTGTGTAGGAAATCTGTGTACCATGCGTGCAGTGTTTATTACCATGGTGCACACATGCAAAATATTTCCTCTCAATTTGTATTGCCCACCAGGATTGAACTGTTACCGTGGATGGCACTGTCGGGCTCCAATGAAGTACAGACTGGTTACTAGGCAACAGCCAAGCAACTCATTCTGTGTCTATGAAGAAGTTAGGGAATGCTGCCGGCACTGGGGAGCTACATTTCATTAAAGTGGATCCGAGATATACTTTTACTCATTGCATAATTGTGTTCCTTTCCTATTGTTTATAGGGCATTCCTCAAGCCAAATACTTTTTTTGTTTTTGTTTTAATACTCTAATTCCCTATAAACTAAACAAGCCACGCCCACAGGTTTTCAGAGAGCCTTGGCAGTAGCAAGGACTCATGGGAGCTCAGTCTGGGCAGGAGGAGGGGGAGGTATTACTAGCCAGAGATTTCAGAGGCAGAGAGGAGGAGGAGCTTGGATTAGGGTTTTTTTCACAGTCTGATCAATTATCTTCTGCCTTCTGAAATAAAGTTCATTCCCTGCCTCCCCTGCCCCCCCTACACACACACGCACAGTGCGTGCCCTCACACACACAGGCCGCGCCCACACACACACACCTGCACACACACACACACGCACGCAAAAACACACACACACAGCGCGCCCAGACACAAAACACATGTACGCACACACACAGCGTATGCCCCCACACACACAGCACGTGCCCACACACACGCGCACACACACACAGCGCACGCCCACACAAACACATGCACACACACACACAGCGCATGCACACACACACACGCATGCACACACACACACAGTGTATGCCCACACACACGTATGCACACACACACACACAGCTCGTGCCCACACACACACACACGCATGCACACACACAGCACGCGCCCAAACACAAAACACATGTACGCACACACACACAGCGTATGCCCACACACACACACACACAAACAGGGCGCTCCCACACACACACACACACACCAGACACACATACACACACTGTACACGCCCCTCCCCCCCCCACACAGCGCGCGCCCACACACACTGTGCGCACCCACACACACACAGACACACACAGAGACACACGCACACACACACAGGCTACTCAGCTGTTCCTGTGACTCTCCTCAGACCTAAGGCAGTCAGCAGGTTTCTCTTGCAGCAGGACCTGCGGTCAGGATTTCTTTAATCCAGCCAGCAAGCTGAGCGCACACATGGAGGGATTTACTAAGGGGAAGGATTGCAGTTTGGGATCCGTTGGCTTAGTACACCTGCTGTGGTTACAATCACTGAGCGACCGGCATACCACTCCCACGGCCTTCTGCACATCAGTAGCCATGGCTGTCTCTAATAAAATAAACAGGTAATAAGAGACACGTGCTGCATGCTTCTCTGTACATCCCAGCAGGGTATCACACTGCCTTCCTGGCTGCTGCGTGTGCTTTTTATTAAAATAAATGTGCTGCAGCCCGGTTATCAGGGCCGGGCCGAGGCATAGGCTGGAGAGGCTGCAGCCTCAGGGCGCAGTGTAGGAGGGGGCGCAGAATTCATTCAGTTGTCATTCCTAATTGTGTTTGAAGCAGAAAGAAATAAGAAAAGGGGATACATGGCAGTGACTGCAAGCCATATAACTAGATATTAAAGTGTTGGGAAGGTTGTGGGCCCTGTGGCGCCTCTTAGTCTAATAGCAATCAGTGTGTGATGGCTCGGGTGGCAGGGATGGAGGGGCGCACTTTGGTGTCTCAGCCTTGGGTGCTGGAGGACCTTGTCCCGCCTCTGCCGGTTATTAGAGCATGGTGTATGCAGAGGTACGTGCAGATGTGAGATGTATCAAAAGTGCAACTTAGAAAAGAAACAAGTAAAAAAAGGAATGTAGTCTTTCCTCTCAAGCCTTAATAACTCCTTCAACATCCAGGGGTCAGAGCAGGATCATCCACCAGCATGGCCGGATTTACCATAAGGCACTGTAGGCACTTGCCTACAGGCGCCTGACAATGGAAAGGCGGCTCACTCCCCTCCGGAGTGCCTTTCTCCCTCCTTCCCTGTGCAGAGTCCTGAGCGGAGTGTAGATGAGAGATTGCTCACCCAGCTCTTGCCATTCCACTGATGAGATCTCCCTAAAGTCAGAGGCACCTCTAGCTACTTAGTATTCAGGGCACCTCTGGCTACCTTATATTAAGGGGCACCTGTAGCTACCTAATACTAAGGGGCACCTGTAGCTACCTAATACTAAGGGGCACCTGTAGCTACCTAATACTAAGGGGCACCTGTAGTTTTCTATGACAGGCAAGGGAAGTAAGGGAGAAGTGACAGCTGGGACAGCAGCACACTTGCAGAGCGGTTCAGCAGGGGTTTGTAGGTGCATGGAGGGCGGAGTCTAGGGTGCCAGGAAATCTGTGCCTATATAGGCTCCTGTGAGATAGACAGGTGCTTGAGGCCTGGTGGGTGTCAAGAGGCCCACCGCCACCTTCTTTGACCTCTCTTCCATTTAGTTTACCAGAAGGACCACAAGGGGGTCCCACATCTACTACCTTGCCTACGGCCCCATTACATCCTAATCTGTCTCTGCCAGGGGTGTAACTGGGGGGAGCAGCCCCTGTGCCTGGGGTCAGAGGTGTTGGGAGCCCCCAACTACTAACCTTCCCTTCCTTGGATACTTCAGAACAGGTGTTTTGGGGCTACACTTGTTACGAGTGTGAAGATCCCGATGACCAATCTTGTTTTATGAGCCATATAAGATGGGCCCTCAGGTTCTGAGGGTCACCAAGAAGAGGCAATGGAAGGGTTGTGAGCACTAAGGGCCTCATCAAAGTTTTGCTGGAGGACTCCATGATTTGTAGTTAAGCCCCTGTCAATAACCATAAAGGTGTAATAGTAGAAAAAAGGATTACTACTGCGTGAATAATGAGTGTTTATTTGACCCAATCGCCATGTAGACCATTCCTCAATAGGAGTAACGTTTTGGAAGTCACATACCAAGCTGCTGGAGACTGATCAGGTCAGAGGGTGATTCTTCCGAGGCTGCCATAAAGGTTGTGTGACCAGGAATGGGAAGCCCATGATGTGCCTACTTGGCATATACAATGGGTGGTTACTTCCTAGGGGGTGGAGGGTTAGTTGCAAATCATTCACCCTCTTTGTAAAGCACATTTGTCTTAATGTTAGGTCATGGGGGCTGAGATGCCACAAGTATGGAGATGGAAGGTCAGCGCCAGCCGGACAGGTCAGCGCGTTCTGCTACGAGCACTCTGCAGTTAAATAGGGCCCAACGGAAGCACTGTTAAGGGGAGATCTGGGAGGAAGGAGCATCAGCCAGTTCTGGTCCTGGGCCAATGCCCAGTTTTGTCCCAATGGAAGGCCATCGATCTGCCACTGCCTCACTACTATTACTGCAAGCTTAGATTTGTAGCCTTTAAAGAAAACCTGTAATGACAAAAAGTTCCCCTGGGGGGTACTCACCTCGGTAGGGGGAATTCTCCGGATCCTATCGAGGCTTCCTCCGTCCTCCTCAGTCCCACGGCGGTTTTGCTCTGGCCCTCCGAACAGCGGGGATGTATATATTTACCCTCTCGGCTCCAGCACAGGAGCAGTATCAGCTCTCTGCACGGTTCCGCTCTACTACGCAGGCACAGGAGACTTGCACCTGCGCAGTAGAGCGGGCCGACAGTGATCGACTATTTCCGCCTATCTCCGAGAACCTCAACAGCGCCCCCACTGGAGCCAGGGAAGGTAAATATAGCAAGCCTTATCAGGCTTGATTTGTAGGAGACTTCGGGGGAGCCAGTGCTGGACTGCCTGCAGCTACAGAGGAGGGGGAAGCCTCATTGGGACCCTGAGGCTTCCCCCTCCCGAGGTGAGTACCCCCCAGGGGAACTTGTTTTGGTTACAGAGTCTCTTTAAGCACAAAATATTTATTTGTCTATCCTGTTGATTCTCTGCCTCTAATACTTTTAGCTACAGCCCCTGAACAAGCATGCAGATCAGGAGCTCTGACTGAAGTCTGACTGGATTAGCTGCATGCTTGTTTCAGGTGTGTGATTCAGCCACTACTGCAGCCAAAGACATCAGCAGGGCTGCTAGGTGACTGGTATTGTTTAAAAGGAAATAAATATGGCAGCCTCCGTATCCCTTTTACTTCAGGTGTCCTTTTAAAGGACAAGCGAGAGGTATGCGAAGGCTGCCATATTTATTTCCTGCCAGTTGCCTGGCTGTCCTGATGATCTATTTGGCTGCAGTAGTGTCTGAATCACACCAGCATGCAGCTAATCTTGTCAGAAATAACAATAATGTCAGAGGGTAGGAACACACTAGGCAGAAACATTAGCGTTGCGTAAAACGCTAGCGTTAACACACATAATGCAAGTCAATGGGCCACATGAAAAATGCATATGTTTGCATTCTGCAATGTGCATTTTTGAAAACGCAGAACTTGCTGCAAATTTTTTTAAAATATATCTAAAACGCACATAATGTATGTCAATGGTGACGCATCGGTATATCGTTTTATTGCGTTTTGTATGCTTTTTTCTTTAAACAAGTTTGATTATGTTTTTCTGCATACTTCCTAGTGGTTTTCAAAAAACGCATGCAAAATGCATACGAAAATCGCACAAAAACGTATATGCAATCCATATGTGTGAAAAGCAAACACATTACAAACGCAAGCAAAACACAAGAAAAACGCATGTGCGAAACGCAAAGGCAAAACGCAAATGAACTCAAAACGCACTTAAAACGTGCAAACGCATATGCAGCAAAATGCAACCTTTCACGCAACGCTTAGTGTGTTCCCATCCTGAAACCCCTGATCTGCTGCATGCTTGTTCAGGGTCTATGGCTAAATGTAATAGAGGCAGAGGATCAACAGGATAGCCAGGAAACTAGTATTGCTTAAAGAGACTCTGTTACAAAATGTTCAGCCTTATTTCTTCTATCCTATAAGTTCCTATACCTGTTCTAATGTGGTCTGGATTACTGCAGCCTTTTCTAGTTGCACTGTCTCTGTAATATATCGAATATTCTTTACTTTGTCAAGCTTTGTAGACCCAGGGAGGAATGCACTGCCTCTGCTGTGATAGGGAGAAGTTATACACGCCTCCTCCAGGCTCTGTGTGTATGCTTTGTTTACTCAGTTTCAGCTTGTCGGTGATGCAGTTTGTGAGGCTGAGGGGGGAGGGAGCTGCTGCCTGCGGAGAAACTGTGAGAATCCCTGACTGGAGTGCAGAAAATTCACTATGTCATAAAAAGTTGTAGTATACTGTAACATGATATATATATATATACACACACACACACACATACATCACTTCCTGGTTAGCGGCCATGTTTTTGTTTGTAATCACTGCCTAAAACTGGTGATTAAAAGCCAAGATCACGTCGGGGAGCGGGAAATGGCAAAGCGGGATCCAGGAGATCACAGTGACTCGATTGGTATGTTTTTTATTGTACAAATCGGACAGTACAGATTCTCTTTAAAAGGAAATACATATGGCAGCCTCCACATACCTCTCACTACAGTTATCCTTTAAGTGTAACAGACCTCACTCCCTATGATGCAGAGTCTATTCTCACACATCAGTTGATTGTGCCAGCTGCGTAATGTATTTGGCACAGGTACAGAGCACACAGACGCACCTC
Organism: Hyperolius riggenbachi; assembly: GCF_040937935.1. Lineage (NCBI taxonomy): Eukaryota > Metazoa > Chordata > Amphibia > Anura > Hyperoliidae > Hyperolius > Hyperolius riggenbachi. The sequence goes on along the minus strand of NC_090657.1, from coordinate 35,288,290 downwards.
CTGTTTACCGTCTACTTAGTACAGAGCGGAAGCGTCTTCATCCAAAACACTCCCTAATTTGATATACATAGTGTCAGAATTAATCTTTTGAACAAAGTTGTCATTAAGCCATGCTGTAAATCAGACTTAATCTACACAGTATGATTTCTAATAACTGCTACAGGGCCGGCACCTGGTAACTACACAGATACTATTAGCACAACATCACTTAATGTACGAGCTTAGAAATCATTAAAGCATTAATTCTTCCTAGTCCCTACACTATAAATAGACAAGCTGATAGTTCTGTTAGATTCAATAACTTAGATACAATCGGATGGAAATCTTCTCACTGCTACCTTGCAAATCGATAAACGGTATATTTCTGATAATTTTCAGGTTGTTAAAGCATGATTGGATGTTAATTCTCATCAGTCGGCCAGTAAACTGATTGGTGGTTGCTACAATGTTTTGTAGTGCATAAATGTGGCCAGATTGAAGTGGATCTAAACTCTTGCACAGGACAGAAGGAGAACAGAGACAAATGCACCCTGGGGTGTATTTAACAACTTCGCATCCAGACCTTGTTTCCCACTTATGGACCAGAGCAGTTTTGACAGTTTAGCTATGTCCTTATTTAATCAGAAATAACTTTATTCCTACTTAAAGGAGTTATCAGGCAAAAAAAAAAAAACGAGTTTCACTTATCTGGGGCTTCTACCAGCCCCATGCAGCCATCCTGTGCCCTCGTAGTCACTCACTGCTGCTCCAGTCCCCCGCCACCAGCTAGTTCTGCTTCTACCAGCCCCATGCAGCCATCCTGTGCCCTCGTAGTCACTCACTGCTGCTCCAGTCCCCCGCCACCAGCTAGTTCTGCTTCTACCAGCCCCATGCAGCCATCCTCTGCCCTCGTAGTCACTCACTGCTGCATCAGTCCCCCTCCGCCAGCTAGTTCTGCTTCTACCAGCCCCCTGCAGCCATCCTCTGCCCTCGTAGTCACTCACTGCTGCTCCAGTCCCCCGCCACCAGCTAGTTCTGCTTCTACCAGCCCCCTGCAGCCATCCTCTGCCCTCGTAGTCACTCACTGCTGCTCCAGTCCCCCGCCACCAGCTAGTTCTGCTTCTACCAGCCCCCTGCAGCCATCCTGTGCCCTCGTAGTCACTCACTGCTGCTCCAGTCCCCCGCCACCAGCTAGTTCTGCTTCTACCAGCCCCATGCAGCCATCCTCTGCCCTCGTAGTCACTCACTGCTGCTCCAGTCCCCCGCCACCAGCTAGTTCTGCTTCTACCAGCCCCCTGCAGCCATCCTGTGCCCTCGTAGTCACTCACTGCTGCTCCAGTCCCCCGCCACCAGCTAGTTCTGCTTCTACCAGCCCCATACAGCCATCCTGTGCCCTCGTAGTCACTCACTGCTGCTCCAGTCCCCCGCCACCAGCTAGTTCTGCTTCTACCAGCCCCCTGCAGCCATCCTGTGCCCTCGTAGTCACTCACTGCTGCATCAGTCCCCCTCCGCCAGCTAGTTCTGCTTCTACCAGCCCCCTGCAGCCATCCTGTGCCCTCGTAGTCACTCACTGCTGCTCCAGTCCCCCGCCACCAGCTAGTTCTGCTTCTACCAGCCCCATACAGCCATCCTGTGCCCTCGTAGTCACTCACTGCTGCTCCAGTCCCCCGCCACCAGCTAGTCTTGCTTCTACCAGCCCCCTGCAGCCATCCTGTGCCCTCGTAGTCACTCACTGCTGCATCAGTCCCCCGCCACCAGCTAGTTCTGCTTCTACCAGCCCCCTGCAGCCATCCTGTGCCCTCGTAGTCACTCACTGCTGCTCCAGTCCCCCGCCACCAGCTAGTCTTGCTTCTACCAGCCCCCTGCAGCCATCCTGTGCCCTTGTAGTCACTCACTGCTGCATCAGTCCCCCGCCACCAGCTAGTTCTGCTTCTACCAGCCTCCTGCAGCCATCTTGTGCCCTCGTAGTCACTCACTGCTGCTCCAGTCCCCCGCCACCAGCTAGTTCTGCTTCTACCAGCCCCATGCAGCCATCATGTGCCCTCGTAGTCACTCACTGCTGCTCCAGTCCCCCTTTGTCAACTAGTTTAGTTTTGGGCCGCATTGCGTACATTTGTACGCATTCCCGCTGGCGCAGGAACATTAACACATACGTTTTTACGCGTTAGATGCGTAAAATGTACGCGTTGAACCACTGACGCGTAAAAACGTATGTGTTAATGTTCCTGCGCCAGCGGGAATGCGTAAAAATGTACGCAATGCGGCCCCCCGACCCAGAGGTCGTCAAAAACTAAACTAGCTGACGGAAGGGGACCAGAGCAGCAGTGAGTGATTACGACGGCACAGGATGACTGCATGGGGCTGGTAGAAGCCCAAGGTAAGTGAAACTCATAGAAATGAAATATATATTGTTTTTTTCAAGACAGACTAGGCTTTCACTGTATGCCATTTTTTCCCTCAAACAATTTTGTTTTCTATGAAGTTTAATGGGAAAACAAAGAAAAAAATTGAAAAAACACATTATTTCTCAGTTTTACCAATTCCAGTTTAAAAATAAAAAGTGCTACTGTAGATAAAAAACACAAATTTTGTTTGGCTATTCTTACCGCTTATATCACAAAACTTAGATTATGTTTCTGTCACAATTTATGGTGAAGATATCGGATTCTGAAATAATGCTACAGTGTGTATTTTTCACTATGAACTGAGAAAATAAAAGTATTTTTAAAGGGATACCTAAGTGAAGGGGGAAAAATGAGTTTAACTCACCTGGGGCTTTCCTCAGCCCCCTGCAGCCAATCGGTGCCCTCGCAGCCCCGCTCTGATGCTCCTGGACCCGCCGGCGGCAACTTCCGATTTCGCCGTCACCGGCCGACAGGCATGGGAACGCGAGTGATTCTCCACGTTCCCAGCCATAATATCGCCCCCTATGCTGCTATTGCGACCAGGAGGGAGATCTAATTCTCCCTCATCTGTGACTAAGCACAAGTTGTAATCTAATCCCTCAGCTGTGTCAGCTCACGTATCCCCTCTGCCACGGCAGAGCTGCTAATTTGTAAACACAGGATGTTAACCCTATGTCTGCTTCCATGAAAGCAGGTTGTAGAAACACTTCAGATGTATTGCAGGATTTGTATCAGCTGTAACAAAGAAATGTTTTACTTTAAAGGTTATTATGCTGTTGTGTATCTTTTAGAGCAGAGAGGAAGTTCTGAGTTCAGGTCCGCTTTAAGGCTGAGATGGATTAAGATGAAATGGAGCCCTAGGCAAGGAAACTGCTCTGCTTTGGCTCCGCCATATGGTCCTTTTGGTAATCTGATATGGGAGAGGGCTCAGAAAAAAACAGTTGGGCCTCCGAGACACCCACTAAGCCCTCAGTACCTGCCTACTGTGCTTTGTCGATGATGTACTGGGTTAAGGCCTGGGGCCCACCAGAGCAGTGTTTTGGAATTGTCATGGATTCCAAAAGCGCTTGATTAATGAAAGTCAATGGAGGTGATCCCACAGTAAGGACTGCGATTTCCTGAAATCGCCATCACAGTTCCAGCAGCATTTTTGGAGCATTTGGGCTTTAATACAAAGTATAGGGTCGCTGCAAAATCGCTTTTCAATCATTTCAGTCTCTATACAAAGCGATATTTGCAGCGCTTATAACACCCAAAACCGCGTGCATGACATAGAGGCGCTGTGAAAAAAGGGTGCAGGATAAGGCTGAAATCGTTGTTTTTCGGCAATGATAAGGAAAATAAGAAGTAAATATATTAAAATTAGCAATTGTTTCTAAAGTCATTTTTAATGATTTTAAGTATTAAGTATTGCAAAGCCAAATATTTAGTTTATTTTTATAATGTATTCATCTTTATCTGAAATAAAATAATAAATATAAAAAAAATATATATTAATAAAAAAGTGTGCCGGGTGAAATTGAAATTGTAAAATATAGTATATAACAGTGAAAAAGAAAATATTACTAATATTTTAGTAGTACTAGTAAACCTAACCCTCTCTCTATGCCTAACCCTAAGAACCCCCCTGGTGGTGGCTAACCCTAATACTCCCTTGGTGGTACCTAACCCTTAGACCTCCCCTGGTGGTGCAGCCTAACCCTAAGACCCCCCCCCCCCCGGTGGTGCCAAACCTAATACTCTCCTGGTTGTGCCTAACCCTGTGACTTTCCCTGGTGGTGCCTAACTCTAAGACCCCTGGTGGTGCCTGACCTTTAGACCCCTATGATGGTGCCTAACCCTAAGACCCCTCCGTCCTGGTGGTGCCTACTGCCTAACTCTAACACTCTCCTTGTGGTGCCTAACTCTTAGACCCTTCCTTCCCCCCTGGTGGTGCCTTACCCTAAGACCCTCTTGGTGATGCCTAACCATAAAATCCCCTTCCTGATGCCTAACCATAAAATCCCCTTCCTGATGCCTAACCCTAAAATCCCCTTTTTAATGCCTAACCTTAAAACCCCCACTCTCTGCTGTAAATAACGTAAATACAAAAAGTGGTATTTTTGTAAAATAATACATTTCAAAACTACCGGTATAAGTGATACCTTTGTACGATAACACATTTCAAAATGATAATTTACAAAAATATGATTCTCAAAATGAATTTCAATATTTTAAAACAGTTAAAATGATAATCTACATTTTAAAACGATACTTTACAGAATTATAATTCTCAAAAATAAATTCAAAATGTTAAAACAGTTTAAACGATAATTTAAAAAAAATGTTGTTCAGATGGTGTTGCGCCTCCTCCTAAAGCCGCTAGTCTCGTTCAGGGATCCCAATACCTTGTATATATAGCAATAAAATATGTAACGGACTGCGCTAGTTAATAATGAAAAAATTGCTTTAATAAAAATAAAAACAATAAAGTCGATAAAATGTCCACTTAAAACAAAAAGGAGATCATCTCCCTGTAGTACCCAAAAATTAGTTATGCAACAGTTGGGATTGAGTAATTACACATAAAAAATATTGCACTGGATTATTGTTTTGGCGGTGCAACAATTGCACAATGATTCTCCTATAAAGAGTTCAGAGTGACTGGTTACTAAGGTCCGGGGAACAGTGTCCAGAGATCACAATAGCTGTAGACAGCAATAAAAAATCTAGGGTTTCTCCTATAGAGGATTGGAAGTAACTAATTGTTAAGGACCAGGGAACAGTGTCCAGAGAAATCGATTATACAACAGTTGGAATTGCGTGATTGCACATAAAAATATTGCACTGGATTAGTGTTTTGGCGGTGCAACAATTGCACAATGGTTCTCCTATAGAGAATTCAGAGTAACTGGTTAATAAGGACCAGGGAACAGTGTCCAATGTCCAAAGAGCACAATAGCTATGGGCAGCAATAATAAAAAGTCTAAAGTTTCTCTTGTGGAGAGTTAGGAGTAACTGATTGTTAAGGACCAGGGAACAGTGTCCAGAGAGCACAATGGCTATAGGCAGCAGTGATAGAAAGTATGTGATTTTGATCACAAAAGGTTGTAACTTATTCATATGTATCCTGTTGCTCAATATAGTATTCAGCACTTGTATTTATCCAGCTCATGTGTGAAGTAGATGAAATGGATCTCACCAAGCTGAATCCATGCGTAGGCAGCGGGGTTATCTTCAAGGGAGCCGCTCGATCTTACTCGCCCCGGCCGGCGGCGAAGTAAGAGAGACTGGACGGCTGTGTTGCGTCAGGCTGGTTAGCCCGGCTCCCCTAGAGGGCGGAGTAAGGGTTCCACAATGAGAGCCAACGGTGAATGTTTCCGTCCCTCCGTGCGGCGTAGACAGCCGCAAGTCTCCGATGTAGTTCCTTCCCCTGGGTTTGTGTGACGTCACAGGTGCAGCCACTGCTGACGTTTCGGGAGGAACGCCTCCCTTTCTCAAAGCTAGGCTGCTGAGGGGAATTGGAGACTTCCTTATGAAGCCTTGCCTAATTGGACACTCCTTATTCAAAAGCATATAAATCTAAATCTTTATTTAATCCATGTGGTATCAAAGTGTTCAAATTAAAGATCCACATGGTCTCCCGTCGAGACATTTCCAGCAGATAATCTCCACCTCTCCAAGATCTATTCACCTGCTCCATTACGCAGTATTTGGTTCCCTTAAAGGAGCATCCATGCTCCTTCTTATAATGCGCTGAGAGAGGATGTTTTTTATTTCCTTTTTTGATGTTTGTACAATGTTCACTAAGTCTCTCTTTTAGCGTACGTTTGGTCCTCCCCACATAGTGTTTTAAGCAGGGACATGTTAACACATAAATTACTCCTTTTGTGTCACAATTGGTGACATCTTTAATTTTAAATGTTTCTTTATTAGATGTTGATGTGACATCATAAATTTTTTCAACAGGTGGGCCTGATTCTCGACATGCCCTACAAAATCCACACTTTTTAAAATAACCGTTCTTTTTCTTCACTCCAGTTCGTTTTATGGTGGGGGCCAATATACTTCCTAAATTCTTTGATTTTCTAAAAATCATTCTTGGGTTCTCTGGTAAAATAGAAGTGAGTAGAGGATCCTCTCTTAACAAATGCCAGTATTTGCCCACTATCTTCCTGACTCGTGGGGCTTGAGAGGAGTACTGCATAATCAGACTTGGTTGTTGATCATTATGACTGGTTTGTCTCTCTCTATCTTCCAACAACTCCTTCCTCTCTGTATTTCCAGCCCTTTCCTTAGCTCTTAATATTAACTCATCAGGATATCCTTTGTTATCAAACCTTTCCTGTAATATCTCTGATTCTGCATAAAAATCGGTAACCTTAGAGCAGTTCCTCCTAAGCCTCAAAAACTGGCCTCCGGGGATATTCATGAGCCATTTTAGATGATGGCAACTATCTATTCTAATGTAGCTATTGGTATCTACCGGCTTCAGGTAAGTTTTAGTGAGTATCCTTTCCTCTTCTATATAGACTGTGAGGTCCAAAAAATTAACTTGCTGCTTGCTGCAGTTCTCCGTAAATTTCAAGTTATAGCTGTTCTGATTAATCCATCCCAGGAAAGCATCAAGACTTGATCTGCTTCCCTGCCAGATGAAGAAGGCATCGTCTATAAATCTCCTCCAGAGCACCAGGGCGGGTCCGGGGCCCTCTGGGCCGAGAAGGTGGAAACGTTCCCAGTGGGCCATATATAGGTTCGCGAAAGATGGAGCAAACCGTGTCCCCATCGCCGTCCCGGTGCCCTGGAGGAAATACTGGCCCTCATAGACGAAGTAATTGTGCTTTAATATGAATAGAATACTGTCCAGAATAAACTCAATTTGATCCTCCAATAGTGTATGTGCCTCTTGCATGAAGAATCGGACTGCTTCTACTCCCTTCTCATGGGGTATCACCGTGTACAGTGAATTGACATCCACCGTGCACAGCCAATATTCCTCCTTCCACGTGCTTTCATTAAGGATCCTCAAAAAGTGTCCTGTATCTTTAATATAGGAAGGGGTACTTTTCACTATTTCCTGCAGATACATGTCCACATACTGGGATAAATTAGACGTCATAGAACCGATCCCAGAAATGATCGGCCTCCCCGGTGGTTCAATCAGGCCCTTATGTATTTTGGGGAGATGATAATATACAGGAGTTCTGGGGCTATCCACATATAAGTAAGTGTACTCATCTTCATTGATAATTCCTTTAAACTTGGCCTCCCCTAAAAGCTTCTCTAATCTCCTGAGGAACCTGAAGGTAGGATCCATTGATAACAATTGATATGTGTCCTGATTGGACAATTGGCGGGTTGCTTCTTGATGATACTGTTCAATATCCTGTATGACTACCCCTCCTCCCTTGTCCGCCGGCCTAATAACAATAGAGGTGTCGTTCTGCAGTCCTCTCATGGCTTGCCTTTCCTTAGGTGTTAAATTGTCAATAAAATGGGTCTTGAGTTTTTTGATATCCTCCAAGACTAGGGTCTCAAAGGTGTTCATGGTCTTACTTGCTTCCTGGACCGGATTATATTTAGATCTACACTTCAGTCCAGAGTGTTTATATGGATCTACCTGTAATTGACTCTCTCCTGGCTGTTGTTCTATTTGTTTTAAAAAATACTTTTTTAGGCATAATTTCCTCATGAATTTCTTAATGCCAATAAAGGCCTCAAACTTATTGAGTTTTGTCCCTGGTGCAAATTTTATACCCCTTGATAGAACTCCATGTTCCACTGGGGAAAGGACTTTCTGACTAAGATTAAAGATCCCACCATCTCCCATTTCTATGGTACCTACTGGGGGTTCTTCTATTTGTGGTAATTTCTTAGATAGGCCCCTTCCCCTCCTCCCCCTTGTCCTAGTTTTCCTTTTCCTTTGACATAGTGCTCCATTCTCTGTTGGTGCAGTTTGTCTGGAGGGTTCTTTTTGTGTTGTCGCTGTTTCGTAACACTTCTTGTCTCTCTTTGAAAATTCGGCATTCCGAATTTTAGTGCAGTGCGGTAATCTAAAAAATGCACATTGGCTTTGGGATTTGCTCCTAGTGTACTGAATCTGTTGGATGTGGGAATACTGGTATATATTCCCACCTCCTCATTACTCCTCTGTCTTTCCATATTCATAACTGTGCATACGGATTCTTTGGGCCTGAAATTTGTCTCTAGCCTTTCCTGGCCTGACTGATCAGAAAATTCTGAGTCTAACTGTCTATCGGCAGTTTCAATGGATTGGACCGGTATCACCGATCCCACTGAACTTACTAGACTGGGGGGATCTAAAGTTGAATTCCCTCTGCCCAAATTAGCTGTTGTGGTACCCTCCAAAGGTGGCGTGGATATATCTATGACAGTAGACTCCTTGAGGGCAATTTCCCCCTGCGTATCTGATACAGAATCTTTAACCAGTGTCTCTTGTGACTCTGTAATATTCAATTTATTCCCTGGAGGACCATGCAGGGACTGGCAGACTTCTTCAATTAAGTTGGTACTGGCAGCCACATTGGGCATGATTCCATTCCCAAGGGTATCTGTCTCTACTATAATAGGGGCGGAATCTACTAGTGTCTGATCTATCTCTGTGAGTATATTATTGGATTCGACCGGTGATATATCTAATGAGATTAGGCCTTGATCCTCTTTTCCTGATTCCTCAAACGATTCCTCAACCGAGGAGATTTCCTCAAGTTCCAAGATGTTGTTTTTCCCCGACTTTGAGTTGTCTGCTAATTGCTTTTCCTCCCCATATAGTCCATCCCTCTCAAATTTCCTTCTTTTTCGTTTGATGATTTCGTCTTCCATATTAGTTAACCTTACTTGTATATTGGTCTCAAGATTTTTGTAAAATTCATTATTTTGGAAAGGTTCCAACTTACTGTATAGCTGTCTGATTTCCTCTCCACTTTTCATGAGATCGATTTTTCTCAATTCCATTATAAACTCCATGACTTGTAAAGAAAAGCCATGGAACATCCGATCCCATTCCAATTGGGCTGTCTCGGACTGCAGGTCAAAGGACAGAGCTTTTCTAACCTCCAGACCTGGCGGGCACTTGTCATGCGATAAATATCTTTCTAATGTAAATACTTCCCATAGATTTTTGGTTTCTTGTGTGAGCATTTTTTCAAGTGAACGACAATGTGATTTGATGACATCATTCTCAAACGGGTTAATGGGTTTGAAGGTATCGTGGCTGAAGAATTTCTCCAGCCTTTCTAGTCGATCCTTCCTATATTGCCATAAATTGGCACTAGTGGATACCGAAATATCCATTGAAGGCAGCAAACACTGGTGGGATTAAGTATAGAAATAGTGTTCAGATGGTGTTGCGCCTCCTCCTAAAGCCGCTAGTCTCGTTCAGGGATCCCAATACCTTGTATATATAGCAATAAAATATGTAACGGACTGCGCTAGTTAATAATGAAAAAATTGCTTTAATAAAAATAAAAACAATAAAGTCGATAAAATGTCCACTTAAAACAAAAAGGAGATCATCTCCCTGTAGTACCCAAAAATTAGTTATGCAACAGTTGGGATTGAGTAATTACACATAAAAAATATTGCACTGGATTATTGTTTTGGCGGTGCAACAATTGCACAATGATTCTCCTATAAAGAGTTCAGAGTGACTGGTTACTAAGGTCCGGGGAACAGTGTCCAGAGATCACAATAGCTGTAGACAGCAATAAAAAATCTAGGGTTTCTCCTATAGAGGATTGGAAGTAACTAATTGTTAAGGACCAGGGAACAGTGTCCAGAGAAATCGATTATACAACAGTTGGAATTGCGTGATTGCACATAAAAATATTGCACTGGATTAGTGTTTTGGCGGTGCAACAATTGCACAATGGTTCTCCTATAGAGAATTCAGAGTAACTGGTTAATAAGGACCAGGGAACAGTGTCCAATGTCCAAAGAGCACAATAGCTATGGGCAGCAATAATAAAAAGTCTAAAGTTTCTCTTGTGGAGAGTTAGGAGTAACTGATTGTTAAGGACCAGGGAACAGTGTCCAGAGAGCACAATGGCTATAGGCAGCAGTGATAGAAAGTATGTGATTTTGATCACAAAAGGTTGTAACTTATTCATATGTATCCTGTTGCTCAATATAGTATTCAGCACTTGTATTTATCCAGCTCATGTGTGAAGTAGATGAAATGGATCTCACCAAGCTGAATCCATGCGTAGGCAGCGGGGTTATCTTCAAGGGAGCCGCTCGATCTTACTCGCCCCGGCCGGCGGCGAAGTAAGAGAGACTGGACGGCTGTGTTGCGTCAGGCTGGTTAGCCCGGCTCCCCTAGAGGGCGGAGTAAGGGTTCCACAATGAGAGCCAACGGTGAATGTTTCCGTCCCTCCGTGCGGCGTAGACAGCCGCAAGTCTCCGATGTAGTTCCTTCCCCTGGGTTTGTGTGACGTCACAGGTGCAGCCACTGCTGACGTTTCGGGAGGAACGCCTCCCTTTCTCAAAGCTAGGCTGCTGAGGGGAATTGGAGACTTCCTTATGAAGCCTTGCCTAATTGGACACTCCTTATTCAAAAGCATATAAATCTAAATCTTTATTTAATCCATGTGGTATCAAAGTGTTCAAATTAAAGATCCACATGGTCTCCCGTCGAGACATTTCCAGCAGATAATCTCCACCTCTCCAAGATCTATTCACCTGCTCCATTACGCAGTATTTGGTTCCCTTAAAGGAGCATCCATGCTCCTTCTTATAATGCGCTGAGAGAGGATGTTTTTTATTTCCTTTTTTGATGTTTGTACAATGTTCACTAAGTCTCTCTTTTAGCGTACGTTTGGTCCTCCCCACATAGTGTTTTAAGCAGGGACATGTTAACACATAAATTACTCCTTTTGTGTCACAATTGGTGACATCTTTAATTTTAAATGTTTCTTTATTAGATGTTGATGTGACATCATAAATTTTTTCAACAGGTGGGCCTGATTCTCGACATGCCCTACAAAATCCACACTTTTTAAAATAACCGTTCTTTTTCTTCACTCCAGTTCGTTTTATGGTGGGGGCCAATATACTTCCTAAATTCTTTGATTTTCTAAAAATCATTCTTGGGTTCTCTGGTAAAATAGAAGTGAGTAGAGGATCCTCTCTTAACAAATGCCAGTATTTGCCCACTATCTTCCTGACTCGTGGGGCTTGAGAGGAGTACTGCATAATCAGACTTGGTTGTTGATCATTATGACTGGTTTGTCTCTCTCTATCTTCCAACAACTCCTTCCTCTCTGTATTTCCAGCCCTTTCCTTAGCTCTTAATATTAACTCATCAGGATATCCTTTGTTATCAAACCTTTCCTGTAATATCTCTGATTCTGCATAAAAATCGGTAACCTTAGAGCAGTTCCTCCTAAGCCTCAAAAACTGGCCTCCGGGGATATTCATGAGCCATTTTAGATGATGGCAACTATCTATTCTAATGTAGCTATTGGTATCTACCGGCTTCAGGTAAGTTTTAGTGAGTATCCTTTCCTCTTCTATATAGACTGTGAGGTCCAAAAAATTAACTTGCTGCTTGCTGCAGTTCTCCGTAAATTTCAAGTTATAGCTGTTCTGATTAATCCATCCCAGGAAAGCATCAAGACTTGATCTGCTTCCCTGCCAGATGAAGAAGGCATCGTCTATAAATCTCCTCCAGAGCACCAGGGCGGGTCCGGGGCCCTCTGGGCCGAGAAGGTGGAAACGTTCCCAGTGGGCCATATATAGGTTCGCGAAAGATGGAGCAAACCGTGTCCCCATCGCCGTCCCGGTGCCCTGGAGGAAATACTGGCCCTCATAGACGAAGTAATTGTGCTTTAATATGAATAGAATACTGTCCAGAATAAACTCAATTTGATCCTCCAATAGTGTATGTGCCTCTTGCATGAAGAATCGGACTGCTTCTACTCCCTTCTCATGGGGTATCACCGTGTACAGTGAATTGACATCCACCGTGCACAGCCAATATTCCTCCTTCCACGTGCTTTCATTAAGGATCCTCAAAAAGTGTCCTGTATCTTTAATATAGGAAGGGGTACTTTTCACTATTTCCTGCAGATACATGTCCACATACTGGGATAAATTAGACGTCATAGAACCGATCCCAGAAATGATCGGCCTCCCCGGTGGTTCAATCAGGCCCTTATGTATTTTGGGGAGATGATAATATACAGGAGTTCTGGGGCTATCCACATATAAGTAAGTGTACTCATCTTCATTGATCGGATGTTCCATGGCTTTTCTTTACAAGTCATGGAGTTTATAATGGAATTGAGAAAAATCGATCTCATGAAAAGTGGAGAGGAAATCAGACAGCTATACAGTAAGTTGGAACCTTTCCAAAATAATGAATTTTACAAAAATCTTGAGACCAATATACAAGTAAGGTTAACTAATATGGAAGACGAAATCATCAAACGAAAAAGAAGGAAATTTGAGAGGGATGGACTATATGGGGAGGAAAAGCAATTAGCAGACAACTCAAAGTCGGGGAAAAACAACATCTTGGAACTTGAGGAAATCTCCTCGGTTGAGGAATCGTTTGAGGAATCAGGAAAAGAGGATCAAGGCCTAATCTCATTAGATATATCACCGGTCGAATCCAATAATATACTCACAGAGATAGATCAGACACTAGTAGATTCCGCCCCTATTATAGTAGAGACAGATACCCTTGGGAATGGAATCATGCCCAATGTGGCTGCCAGTACCAACTTAATTGAAGAAGTCTGCCAGTCCCTGCATGGTCCTCCAGGGAATAAATTGAATATTACAGAGTCACAAGAGACACTGGTTAAAGATTCTGTATCAGATACGCAGGGGGAAATTGCCCTCAAGGAGTCTACTGTCATAGATATATCCACGCCACCTTTGGAGGGTACCACAACAGCTAATTTGGGCAGAGGGAATTCAACTTTAGATCCCCCCAGTCTAGTAAGTTCAGTGGGATCGGTGATACCGGTCCAATCCATTGAAACTGCCGATAGACAGTTAGACTCAGAATTTTCTGATCAGTCAGGCCAGGAAAGGCTAGAGACAAATTTCAGGCCCAAAGAATCCGTATGCACAGTTATGAATATGGAAAGACAGAGGAGTAATGAGGAGGTGGGAATATATACCAGTATTCCCACATCCAACAGATTCAGTACACTAGGAGCAAATCCCAAAGCCAATGTGCATTTTTTAGATTACCGCACTGCACTAAAATTCGGAATGCCGAATTTTCAAAGAGAGACAAGAAGTGTTACGAAACAGCGACAACACAAAAAGAACCCTCCAGACAAACTGCACCAACAGAGAATGGAGCACTATGTCAAAGGAAAAGGAAAACTAGGACAAGGGGGAGGAGGGGAAGGGGCCTATCTAAGAAATTACCACAAATAGAAGAACCCCCAGTAGGTACCATAGAAATGGGAGATGGTGGGATCTTTAATCTTAGTCAGAAAGTCCTTTCCCCAGTGGAACATGGAGTTCTATCAAGGGGTATAAAATTTGCACCAGGGACAAAACTCAATAAGTTTGAGGCCTTTATTGGCATTAAGAAATTCATGAGGAAATTATGCCTAAAAAAGTATTTTTTAAAACAAATAGAACAACAGCCAGGAGAGAGTCAATTACAGGTAGATCCATATAAACACTCTGGACTGAAGTGTAGATCTAAATATAATCCGGTCCAGGAAGCAAGTAAGACCATGAACACCTTTGAGACCCTAGTCTTGGAGGATATCAAAAAACTCAAGACCCATTTTATTGACAATTTAACACCTAAGGAAAGGCAAGCCATGAGAGGACTGCAGAACGACACCTCTATTGTTATTAGGCCGGCGGACAAGGGAGGAGGGGTAGTCATACAGGATATTGAACAGTATCATCAAGAAGCAACCCGCCAATTGTCCAATCAGGACACATATCAATTGTTATCAATGGATCCTACCTTCAGGTTCCTCAGGAGATTAGAGAAGCTTTTAGGGGAGGCCAAGTTTAAAGGAATTATCAATGAAGATGAGTACACTTACTTATATGTGGATAGCCCCAGAACTCCTGTATATTATCATCTCCCCAAAATACATAAGGGCCTGATTGAACCACCGGGGAGGCCGATCATTTCTGGGATCGGTTCTATGACGTCTAATTTATCCCAGTATGTGGACATGTATCTGCAGGAAATAGTGAAAAGTACCCCTTCCTATATTAAAGATACAGGACACTTTTTGAGGATCCTTAATGAAAGCACGTGGAAGGAGGAATATTGGCTGTGCACGGTGGATGTCAATTCACTGTACACGGTGATACCCCATGAGAAGGGAGTAGAAGCAGTCCGATTCTTCATGCAAGAGGCACATACACTATTGGAGGATCAAATTGAGTTTATTCTGGACAGTATTCTATTCATATTAAAGCACAATTACTTCGTCTATGAGGGCCAGTATTTCCTCCAGGGCACCGGGACGGCGATGGGGACACGGTTTGCTCCATCTTTCGCGAACCTATATATGGCCCACTGGGAACGTTTCCACCTTCTCGGCCCAGAGGGCCCCGGACCCGCCCTGGTGCTCTGGAGGAGATTTATAGACGATGCCTTCTTCATCTGGCAGGGAAGCAGATCAAGTCTTGATGCTTTCCTGGGATGGATTAATCAGAACAGCTATAACTTGAAATTTACGGAGAACTGCAGCAAGCAGCAAGTTAATTTTTTGGACCTCACAGTCTATATAGAAGAGGAAAGGATACTCACTAAAACTTACCTGAAGCCGGTAGATACCAATAGCTACATTAGAATAGATAGTTGCCATCATCTAAAATGGCTCATGAATATCCCCGGAGGCCAGTTTTTGAGGCTTAGGAGGAACTGCTCTAAGGTTACCGATTTTTATGCAGAATCAGAGATATTACAGGAAAGGTTTGATAACAAAGGATATCCTGATGAGTTAATATTAAGAGCTAAGGAAAGGGCTGGAAATACAGAGAGGAAGGAGTTGTTGGAAGATAGAGAGAGACAAACCAGTCATAATGATCAACAACCAAGTCTGATTATGCAGTACTCCTCTCAAGCCCCACGAGTCAGGAAGATAGTGGGCAAATACTGGCATTTGTTAAGAGAGGATCCTCTACTCACTTCTATTTTACCAGAGAACCCAAGAATGATTTTTAGAAAATCAAAGAATTTAGGAAGTATATTGGCCCCCACCATAAAACGAACTGGAGTGAAGAAAAAGAACGGTTATTTTAAAAAGTGTGGATTTTGTAGGGCATGTCGAGAATCAGGCCCACCTGTTGAAAAAATTTATGATGTCACATCAACATCTAATAAAGAAACATTTAAAATTAAAGATGTCACCAATTGTGACACAAAAGGAGTAATTTATGTGTTAACATGTCCCTGCTTAAAACACTATGTGGGGAGGACCAAACGTACGCTAAAAGAGAGACTTAGTGAACATTGTACAAACATCAAAAAAGGAAATAAAAAACATCCTCTCTCAGCGCATTATAAGAAGGAGCATGGATGCTCCTTTAAGGGAACCAAATACTGCGTAATGGAGCAGGTGAATAGATCTTGGAGAGGTGGAGATTATCTGCTGGAAATGTCTCGACGGGAGACCATGTGGATCTTTAATTTGAACACTTTGATACCACATGGATTAAATAAAGATTTAGATTTATATGCTTTTGAATAAGGAGTGTCCAATTAGGCAAGGCTTCATAAGGAAGTCTCCAATTCCCCTCAGCAGCCTAGCTTTGAGAAAGGGAGGCGTTCCTCCCGAAACGTCAGCAGTGGCTGCACCTGTGACGTCACACAAACCCAGGGGAAGGAACTACATCGGAGACTTGCGGCTGTCTACGCCGCACGGAGGGACGGAAACATTCACCGTTGGCTCTCATTGTGGAACCCTTACTCCGCCCTCTAGGGGAGCCGGGCTAACCAGCCTGACGCAACACAGCCGTCCAGTCTCTCTTACTTCGCCGCCGGCCGGGGCGAGTAAGATCGAGCGGCTCCCTTGAAGATAACCCCGCTGCCTACGCATGGATTCAGCTTGGTGAGATCCATTTCATCTACTTCACACATGAGCTGGATAAATACAAGTGCTGAATACTATATTGAGCAACAGGATACATATGAATAAGTTACAACCTTTTGTGATCAAAATCACATACTTTCTATCACTGCTGCCTATAGCCATTGTGCTCTCTGGACACTGTTCCCTGGTCCTTAACAATCAGTTACTCCTAACTCTCCACAAGAGAAACTTTAGACTTTTTATTATTGCTGCCCATAGCTATTGTGCTCTTTGGACATTGGACACTGTTCCCTGGTCCTTATTAACCAGTTACTCTGAATTCTCTATAGGAGAACCATTGTGCAATTGTTGCACCGCCAAAACACTAATCCAGTGCAATATTTTTATGTGCAATCACGCAATTCCAACTGTTGTATAATCGATTTCTCTGGACACTGTTCCCTGGTCCTTAACAATTAGTTACTTCCAATCCTCTATAGGAGAAACCCTAGATTTTTTATTGCTGTCTACAGCTATTGTGATCTCTGGACACTGTTCCCCGGACCTTAGTAACCAGTCACTCTGAACTCTTTATAGGAGAATCATTGTGCAATTGTTGCACCGCCAAAACAATAATCCAGTGCAATATTTTTTATGTGTAATTACTCAATCCCAACTGTTGCATAACTAATTTTTGGGTACTACAGGGAGATGATCTCCTTTTTGTTTTAAGTGGACATTTTATCGACTTTATTGTTTTTATTTTTATTAAAGCAATTTTTTCATTATTAACTAGCGCAGTCCGTTACATATTTTATTGCTATATATACAAGGTATTGGGATCCCTGAACGAGACTAGCGGCTTTAGGAGGAGGCGCAACACCATCTGAACACTATTTCTATACTTAATCCCACCAGTGTTTGCTGCCTTCAATGGATATTTCGGTATCCACTAGTGCCAATTTATGGCAATATAGGAAGGATCGACTAGAAAGGCTGGAGAAATTCTTCAGCCACGATACCTTCAAACCCATTAACCCGTTTGAGAATGATGTCATCAAATCACATTGTCGTTCACTTGAAAAAATGCTCACACAAGAAACCAAAAATCTATGGGAAGTATTTACATTAGAAAGATATTTATCGCATGACAAGTGCCCGCCAGGTCTGGAGGTTAGAAAAGCTCTGTCCTTTGACCTGCAGTCCGAGACAGCCCAATTGGAATGGGATCGGATGTTCCATGGCTTTTCTTTACAAGTCATGGAGTTTATAATGGAATTGAGAAAAATCGATCTCATGAAAAGTGGAGAGGAAATCAGACAGCTATACAGTAAGTTGGAACCTTTCCAAAATAATGAATTTTACAAAAATCTTGAGACCAATATACAAGTAAGGTTAACTAATATGGAAGACGAAATCATCAAACGAAAAAGAAGGAAATTTGAGAGGGATGGACTATATGGGGAGGAAAAGCAATTAGCAGACAACTCAAAGTCGGGGAAAAACAACATCTTGGAACTTGAGGAAATCTCCTCGGTTGAGGAATCGTTTGAGGAATCAGGAAAAGAGGATCAAGGCCTAATCTCATTAGATATATCACCGGTCGAATCCAATAATATACTCACAGAGATAGATCAGACACTAGTAGATTCCGCCCCTATTATAGTAGAGACAGATACCCTTGGGAATGGAATCATGCCCAATGTGGCTGCCAGTACCAACTTAATTGAAGAAGTCTGCCAGTCCCTGCATGGTCCTCCAGGGAATAAATTGAATATTACAGAGTCACAAGAGACACTGGTTAAAGATTCTGTATCAGATACGCAGGGGGAAATTGCCCTCAAGGAGTCTACTGTCATAGATATATCCACGCCACCTTTGGAGGGTACCACAACAGCTAATTTGGGCAGAGGGAATTCAACTTTAGATCCCCCCAGTCTAGTAAGTTCAGTGGGATCGGTGATACCGGTCCAATCCATTGAAACTGCCGATAGACAGTTAGACTCAGAATTTTCTGATCAGTCAGGCCAGGAAAGGCTAGAGACAAATTTCAGGCCCAAAGAATCCGTATGCACAGTTATGAATATGGAAAGACAGAGGAGTAATGAGGAGGTGGGAATATATACCAGTATTCCCACATCCAACAGATTCAGTACACTAGGAGCAAATCCCAAAGCCAATGTGCATTTTTTAGATTACCGCACTGCACTAAAATTCGGAATGCCGAATTTTCAAAGAGAGACAAGAAGTGTTACGAAACAGCGACAACACAAAAAGAACCCTCCAGACAAACTGCACCAACAGAGAATGGAGCACTATGTCAAAGGAAAAGGAAAACTAGGACAAGGGGGAGGAGGGGAAGGGGCCTATCTAAGAAATTACCACAAATAGAAGAACCCCCAGTAGGTACCATAGAAATGGGAGATGGTGGGATCTTTAATCTTAGTCAGAAAGTCCTTTCCCCAGTGGAACATGGAGTTCTATCAAGGGGTATAAAATTTGCACCAGGGACAAAACTCAATAAGTTTGAGGCCTTTATTGGCATTAAGAAATTCATGAGGAAATTATGCCTAAAAAAGTATTTTTTAAAACAAATAGAACAACAGCCAGGAGAGAGTCAATTACAGGTAGATCCATATAAACACTCTGGACTGAAGTGTAGATCTAAATATAATCCGGTCCAGGAAGCAAGTAAGACCATGAACACCTTTGAGACCCTAGTCTTGGAGGATATCAAAAAACTCAAGACCCATTTTATTGACAATTTAACACCTAAGGAAAGGCAAGCCATGAGAGGACTGCAGAACGACACCTCTATTGTTATTAGGCCGGCGGACAAGGGAGGAGGGGTAGTCATACAGGATATTGAACAGTATCATCAAGAAGCAACCCGCCAATTGTCCAATCAGGACACATATCAATTGTTATCAATGGATCCTACCTTCAGGTTCCTCAGGAGATTAGAGAAGCTTTTAGGGGAGGCCAAGTTTAAAGGAATTATCAATGAAGATGAGTACACTTACTTATATGTGGATAGCCCCAGAACTCCTGTATATTATCATCTCCCCAAAATACATAAGGGCCTGATTGAACCACCGGGGAGGCCGATCATTTCTGGGATCGGTTCTATGACGTCTAATTTATCCCAGTATGTGGACATGTATCTGCAGGAAATAGTGAAAAGTACCCCTTCCTATATTAAAGATACAGGACACTTTTTGAGGATCCTTAATGAAAGCACGTGGAAGGAGGAATATTGGCTGTGCACGGTGGATGTCAATTCACTGTACACGGTGATACCCCATGAGAAGGGAGTAGAAGCAGTCCGATTCTTCATGCAAGAGGCACATACACTATTGGAGGATCAAATTGAGTTTATTCTGGACAGTATTCTATTCATATTAAAGCACAATTACTTCGTCTATGAGGGCCAGTATTTCCTCCAGGGCACCGGGACGGCGATGGGGACACGGTTTGCTCCATCTTTCGCGAACCTATATATGGCCCACTGGGAACGTTTCCACCTTCTCGGCCCAGAGGGCCCCGGACCCGCCCTGGTGCTCTGGAGGAGATTTATAGACGATGCCTTCTTCATCTGGCAGGGAAGCAGATCAAGTCTTGATGCTTTCCTGGGATGGATTAATCAGAACAGCTATAACTTGAAATTTACGGAGAACTGCAGCAAGCAGCAAGTTAATTTTTTGGACCTCACAGTCTATATAGAAGAGGAAAGGATACTCACTAAAACTTACCTGAAGCCGGTAGATACCAATAGCTACATTAGAATAGATAGTTGCCATCATCTAAAATGGCTCATGAATATCCCCGGAGGCCAGTTTTTGAGGCTTAGGAGGAACTGCTCTAAGGTTACCGATTTTTATGCAGAATCAGAGATATTACAGGAAAGGTTTGATAACAAAGGATATCCTGATGAGTTAATATTAAGAGCTAAGGAAAGGGCTGGAAATACAGAGAGGAAGGAGTTGTTGGAAGATAGAGAGAGACAAACCAGTCATAATGATCAACAACCAAGTCTGATTATGCAGTACTCCTCTCAAGCCCCACGAGTCAGGAAGATAGTGGGCAAATACTGGCATTTGTTAAGAGAGGATCCTCTACTCACTTCTATTTTACCAGAGAACCCAAGAATGATTTTTAGAAAATCAAAGAATTTAGGAAGTATATTGGCCCCCACCATAAAACGAACTGGAGTGAAGAAAAAGAACGGTTATTTTAAAAAGTGTGGATTTTGTAGGGCATGTCGAGAATCAGGCCCACCTGTTGAAAAAATTTATGATGTCACATCAACATCTAATAAAGAAACATTTAAAATTAAAGATGTCACCAATTGTGACACAAAAGGAGTAATTTATGTGTTAACATGTCCCTGCTTAAAACACTATGTGGGGAGGACCAAACGTACGCTAAAAGAGAGACTTAGTGAACATTGTACAAACATCAAAAAAGGAAATAAAAAACATCCTCTCTCAGCGCATTATAAGAAGGAGCATGGATGCTCCTTTAAGGGAACCAAATACTGCGTAATGGAGCAGGTGAATAGATCTTGGAGAGGTGGAGATTATCTGCTGGAAATGTCTCGACGGGAGACCATGTGGATCTTTAATTTGAACACTTTGATACCACATGGATTAAATAAAGATTTAGATTTATATGCTTTTGAATAAGGAGTGTCCAATTAGGCAAGGCTTCATAAGGAAGTCTCCAATTCCCCTCAGCAGCCTAGCTTTGAGAAAGGGAGGCGTTCCTCCCGAAACGTCAGCAGTGGCTGCACCTGTGACGTCACACAAACCCAGGGGAAGGAACTACATCGGAGACTTGCGGCTGTCTACGCCGCACGGAGGGACGGAAACATTCACCGTTGGCTCTCATTGTGGAACCCTTACTCCGCCCTCTAGGGGAGCCGGGCTAACCAGCCTGACGCAACACAGCCGTCCAGTCTCTCTTACTTCGCCGCCGGCCGGGGCGAGTAAGATCGAGCGGCTCCCTTGAAGATAACCCCGCTGCCTACGCATGGATTCAGCTTGGTGAGATCCATTTCATCTACTTCACACATGAGCTGGATAAATACAAGTGCTGAATACTATATTGAGCAACAGGATACATATGAATAAGTTACAACCTTTTGTGATCAAAATCACATACTTTCTATCACTGCTGCCTATAGCCATTGTGCTCTCTGGACACTGTTCCCTGGTCCTTAACAATCAGTTACTCCTAACTCTCCACAAGAGAAACTTTAGACTTTTTATTATTGCTGCCCATAGCTATTGTGCTCTTTGGACATTGGACACTGTTCCCTGGTCCTTATTAACCAGTTACTCTGAATTCTCTATAGGAGAACCATTGTGCAATTGTTGCACCGCCAAAACACTAATCCAGTGCAATATTTTTATGTGCAATCACGCAATTCCAACTGTTGTATAATCGATTTCTCTGGACACTGTTCCCTGGTCCTTAACAATTAGTTACTTCCAATCCTCTATAGGAGAAACCCTAGATTTTTTATTGCTGTCTACAGCTATTGTGATCTCTGGACACTGTTCCCCGGACCTTAGTAACCAGTCACTCTGAACTCTTTATAGGAGAATCATTGTGCAATTGTTGCACCGCCAAAACAATAATCCAGTGCAATATTTTTTATGTGTAATTACTCAATCCCAACTGTTGCATAACAAATTTTTGGGTACTACAGGGAGATGATCTCCTTTTTGTTTTAAGTGGACATTTTATCGACTTTATTGTTTTTATTTTTATTAAAGCAATTTTTTCATTATTAACTAGCGCAGTCCGTTACATATTTTATTAAAAAAAATGTTAATTGTCAAAATGAATTTGAAAACAATATTTTGCAAACTAATCACTAATTCTCAAAATTAGGAGAGCGACGCAGCTCAGCTATACTTATAGCAGAGCTGTTGGCGGTGTTGCGTGGTGTGTGGCAGCGGCTGGTGGAGATCTTCAATCAAGATGTACCAGAAGATCTCAAGATAGAAGATATTGGCATGGGATCTTTTCCAAGGATATTGGCATGGGAACAATTTTTTTTTTTTTTTTTATGTCTGATCATTTTTTTTTTTGTCAATAGATTTTTATTGAATTTCCAACAATAAACTTACAACAAGTTGTATGCGTTGCGTAACATATATATGCATGTATTTTTTTCTTTACATAGACTTTTGAACAAAGGTTGGGCAGAGGATAACAGCCAAATCTTATAACAACCTTTAAACCACTGTACAGGATTACATACATGCAAAGATAGATTTCTTCAAATATACTAAGATGTATGGGCAACCACCCAGTTCTTGTTTTCTACTAGCTATTGATAACTTGAGAACTCTTAAGTACTAACCTAAGGTTGTAGATTTCCAATCAACATATAGTAATCTACAGTGCCGTAGCTACAAACCTCTGGGCCCCGATGCGGAATCTGGATGTGGGCCCCCCCACGGCAACAACAGCCCCCCCTCCCCCGGCAACACCCGACGCACACACATATCCGAATCCCTATAGCCAGCTATAGGTCCCCCCAGTATAGGTAGCCAGGCATAGGTACGCCAGTATAGTTGCCCCCGGTATAGGTTAGCCAGGTAGGTGCCTCCAGCATAGGTAGCCAGTATAGTTGCCCCCAGTATAGGTTAGATAGGCAGGCGCCGCCAGTACAGGTTAGCTAGGTGGGTGCCTCTAATATAGGTAGCCAGAATAGTTGCCCCCAGCATAGGTTAGATAGGTAGGTGCCCCCAGTATAGGTTAGTTAGGTAGGTGCCTCCAATATAGGTAGCCAGTATAGTTGCCACCTGTATAGGCTAGCTAGGTGCCCCGAATACAGGTTAGACAATTAAGTGCCCCCAGGTTAGATAGGTAGGTGCCCCCCAGTATAGGTTAGATTAGGTAGCTGCCCCCCAGTATAGGTTAGATGAGGTAAGTGCCCCCCAGGATAGGTTAGGTAGCTGCCCCCCAGGATAGATTAGGTAGCTTTCCCCCAGGATAGGTTAGAGTAGGTAGCTGCCCCCCCGGATAGGTTAGAGTAGGTAGCTGCCCCCCAGGATAGGTTAGGTAGGTAGCTGGCCCCCCAGGATAGGTTAGGTAGGTAGCTGGCCCCCCAGGATAGGTTAGGTAGGTAGCTGGCCCCCCAGGATAGGTTAAGTAGGTAGCTGCCCCCCCAGGATAGGTTAGGTAGCTGCCCCCCCAGGATAGGTTAGGTAGCTGCCCCCCCAGGATAGCTTAGGTAGGTAGCTGGCCCCCCAGGATAGGTTAGGTAGGTAGCTGGCCCCCCAGGATAGGTTAGGTAGGTAGCTGCCCCCCAGGATAGGTTAGGTAGGTTGCTGCCCCCCAGGATAGGTTAGGTAGGTAGCTGGCCCCCCAGGATAGGTTAGGTAGGTAGCTGGCCCCCCAGGATAGGTTAGGTAGGTAGCTGGCCCCCCAGGATAGGTTAGGTAGGTAGCTGCCCCCCAGGATAGGTTAGGTAGGTAGCTGCCCCCCAGGATAGGTTAGGTAGGTAGCTGGCCCCCCAGGATAGGTTAGGTAGGTAGCTGGCCCCCCAGGATAGGTTAGGTAGGTAGCTGGCCCCCCAGGATAGGTTAGGTAGGTAGCTGGCCCCCCAGGATAGGTTAGGTAGGTAGCTGCCCCCCAGGATAGGTTAGGTAGGTAGCTGGCCCCCCAGGATAGGTTAGGTAGGTAGCTGGCCCCCCAGGATAGGTTAGGTAGGTAGCTGGCCCCCCAGGATAGGTTAGGTAGGTAGCTGGCCCCCCAGGGTAGGTTAGGTAGGTAGGTAGGTAGGTCGCTAGCTGCCCTCTCCCTCCCTTCCTCTCCCCCTCAGATGCAGAGTGCGCAGCGCACGGAAGCGCTGTAGGCGGAACTCACCTCCGTCCCTGCACCGCTGGTCTCCTCCCGCTCTGTATAGATGTTGTTACACACTGCTTCCTGTTTAGCCGGAAGCAGTGTGTAACAGCAGATCTATGCAGAGCGGGAGGAGACCAGCGGCGCTTGGAACGCAGGCAGGTGAGTTCTGCCTACAGCGCTTCCGTGCGCCGCGCACTCTGCATCTGAGGGGGGGGGGGGGGGCCCGGGGAGAGGTCGGGCTGCCCTCCCCACGGCTGCAGCTCCCCCCTCCCAATAACGCACGCAGGGCAGGGATCTCCGAGTCCAAACGGACATGGGCCCCCCGGGCCCCTCCCCCGCCTCTTCAGGAGCCGGGCCCGGTCGCCGAGGCGACCGTTGCGACCACAGGCCCTACGCCCCTGGTAATCTAATCCTATTGCTCCTTATTTTTGTGCGCCTATCAAGGTTTCCAACTACCTTGGTTCTTTCCCGATGTGGTGCTGTAACACCCAGACTCTCCCAATGTTTGGTAGCTGGAGTTATAGCTCAGAGAAAAGGGCCCTTCAACCAGAGGGGAGGGTGGGAGGGGTTTGGGGGGGGAGTGGATCCATATCTATCATAATTCTGGAGTTACTCCAGCTTAGTGTACTTTTTATATCTTTGTTATAACCATCAAGTCTGGATCAGTTATAATGTTTATAGGGTCAACATCGTCCAGTTAAAGGACCATTGATCTAAGTGTAAATCTTGGTCATTACGCAGTTTAAAGAGTTTCTTCATTTGGAGATTGAATTTGAGTGTGTTTATTAAGTGGCCGATACTGGGTTTATCGGCTTGTTTCCAGTTGGACACTATTAGCTGACGGGCAATGCATAAGATATGGGTTGTGACCAATCTTAGATTTCTATCGAATTGATCTACGTCTAAAGAGAATAGGGACATTTTAGAGGATAATTTGAAGTAAATGTCCAAAATTTTGGAGAGTATAGCTTCTATTTTCTCCCAGAAGGGGCGTATTGTGGGACACTCCCATAAGATATGTATTAAGGTCCCTGGGTGGGAGTATTGCCTCCAACATAGTGGAGAATTAATTGTAGAGAATTTAGAAAGCTTGACCGGGGTGTAATACCATTTGGTTAGTATTTTCTGAGTAGTTTCTATATGGGAGGCACACTTTGAGTATTTCCTGATATTTGTAATGGCTCTATTTATTTCTGATAGGTTTATTGGAGTCTGAAGGTCATATTCCCATGTACTTATATATTTGTTTAAAGTGGGGGCACTATTTTTAGTAATCCAAGATTGCCATAAAGTTATACCTCTTTTTTGATGTATAGGGTTAGTTATGAAAGCCCAAATGTCCGTGGGAAATTCAGGTAAAGTTAGAGGACTTTTCTCGTGAAGATGAGCTATCTGGAAATAGCTGTACTGTTCCGAGTCAGGGAGTTTGTACTTCCATTAGAGGAAGGAGAAAGACTGAAGTTGTTTATTAACTATGATGTCATTCAAGTGTGATATCCCAGAAGCTATCCATCTGGAAATGTTAAGGTTGGGGATTATAGAGTGGAGGGTTTGAATAGGGATATTAAGTGTGGTCATTTTTTCTGAAGATAGATTCAGATTATTGACGTGTTTCCATGCCAGGGCAGTGGTTGTTATGAATGGATGCGGTTATGTTATGGGGGACCTACCCATTATTGTTAGATAGATAATATCCTGTAGGAGGATATTTGCTAGATTTTTTTCTAATAGGGCCCAGGATTTGGTTGGGGTTTCATTCCACCAGAAATGTGACATATCTAATAGAGACGCGTATTGATACTTTTGGGGGTTGGGAAGGCCGAAGCCTCCTGCTTTACTTGGGGTGGATAAAGTTTGAATAGATAGTCTGTGTTTCTTAGCTCTCCATATGTACTGGGATACTATTGAGTTTAGGGTCTTGAAAAATTTGGGTGGTAACGTTATTGGTATAGTCCGGAAGTAATACAAGATTTTAGGAAATATAAACATTTTATATGCTGCTATTCTGCTGGTCAGAGAAAATCCCTGAGGAAGCATATTCAATAGATCTTCCTTTATTGTTAGTAGCAAGGGAGGAAAATTGGCAGAGTAAATCTTTTTAATCGAAGGAGGTATGGTGATTCCTAAGTATTTGATACCTGTTTTAGCCCATGTAAAGGGGTACTCTCTAGAAATTTTGCTTTTAAGTGAGTGTGACAGGTTTATTCCCATTAGCGTAGATTTATGGTCATTCACTTTGTATAATGAGACTTTAGAAAATTCTGCCAAGGCTTCACATATTGCTGGGAGAGATTCAGAAGGGTTTCCCATTGTAATTAGTACATCATCTGCAAAAAGGTTGATTTTTGCTTCTAACTCACCGCAGGTGATGCCAGTTATAAGAGGGTTGCGAATATACTCTGCCAATGTCTCCATCATTAATACAAATATCAAAGGTGACAGGGGACACCCCTGCCGGGTTCCATTGGAAATAGTGAAAGTTTTGGATATGAATCCTGCCACATTAACACATGCTGTAGGGGTCTTGTATAAAGCCAATATGGCTTGTTGGAAGTTCCCACCTATCCCAAATTTTCTCAAAACGGCCTCCAAGAATCTCCAGTGGACCCTATTGAAGGTCTTCTCTGCAACCAAAGCTAGGAACAGAGAAGGCCTTCGAGAGGACTCTACTTTGTACATTAAGTTCAAGACTCGCCTTGTCCCATCCGCCGCCTGCCTACCCTTAGTGAAGCCCACCTGGTCCAAAGCTACCACCTCAGGCAATATATCAAATATTCTGTTTGCCAAGATCTTCGCGTAAAATTTTAAATCGTTGTTCAGTAGCGAAATTGGTCGATAATTGGAAGTACATGTGGGGTCCTTACTGCCTTTAGGAAGTACTGTTATGATTGCTTTGGTAAATTCTGGGGGGATATTACCTGATGTTATGAAGTTGTTAAAGACTCTTGTGAGAGCTGGGGCTAAAAGCGTAGTAAAGGTTTTAAAGTATTCATTGATGAAGCCGTCCGGGCCTGGGGCTTTGTTGTTTTTGGAGTTTTTTTATCATCTTGAGTCCCTCTGAGACTGTGATTGGAATATTCAGGAGGTCAGCTTGCGACCTTGAGATCTGAGGGAGATTTAGTTTTGCTAAAAATTCAGAGATCAGATTTGGGTTCGGTTGAAAGGTGGTGAGATTGTCTTTTAAATTGTAGAGTTCCCCATAATAATCGCTAAAAGCGTCAGTTATTTGTTGGGGATTCAATAGTGATTAGTTCGTAAAGGGATGGGACAATTTTAAGATTTTAGTTCTGGCCTGTTTGTATGTTATCAATTTTGCTAATAATGGGCTTGCTTTATTATCTTGATGATAATGTGCAAATTTTAATTTTGAGATTCTGAAATCATATTCAGAGGCTAATGCCATTCTAAGCTCTCGTCTAAGGTCAAAAAAGACTCTCTGGTTTGTTTTTGGGGAGATTTTTTGGGCGGCTTCAGCAATCTTAAATTTTTGAGAGGATTAAATCTATTTCTTTTGATTTAGCTTTTTTTGTACGGACCCCTAATTTAATCAGTTCCCCCCTCAGGACAACTTTATGGGCTGACCAAATCCCTACTTCTCCCACCACTTCATGCGTTTAATTCAAAATATTCAGATATTTTTTGGGAAATCAACTTTTGATTTATGTCTGATAAGAGTAGAGAGTTATTCAGTCGCCAAGGTGGTCTGCTGGCCCCAGGTAAGCCTCCCAATTGCAAACTAATTGGCGCGTGGTCCGACCAAGTAATAGAATGAATTTTGGCCTTTTGTGTTTTTTGTAGAGTATACCTGTCCACCAAAAAGAAGTCTATTCTGGTATACGTACGGTGTACTGGGGAAAAGAAAGTAAAGTCTTTTTCCGCCCCATGTGTGGCAGTGTTGGGAGTTGTTGGGGAGATTTTAACTGGGAATTTGTTGAGTCTAATTTTCTATCGTATATAGAATTAAAGTCTCCTCCTATTACCAGGCACGAGGAAGGAAATCTTTTCAGCTTGGATAGAAGATTTCGGAGAAACTTAATTTGGCCATTGTTTGGGGCATAGAGGTTTAGGAGAGTGTAGTTGGTATTGTCCACAGTGCACTCAATCAAGATGAATTTGCCTTACGAGTCTTTCTCTATTGCTTTAACCTCCTGAGCGATAATCCCGAGCTGAGCTCGGGGTACGTCGCGCAGGAGGAGTTCTCAGGCCCTGGTGGGCCGATTTGCATAATTTTTTGTTTGTTACACGCAGCTAGTACTTTGCTAGCTGCGTGTAACTTCCGATCGCCGCCGCTCTCCGCCGATCCGCTGCTACCCGCCGTGCCGCGCAGCCCCCCCCTCCCCGACCCCTTGTGCAGCCTGGCCAATCAGTGCCAGGCAGCGCTGAGGGGTGGATCGGAACTCCCTCTAACGTCCCGTTCTGAACGGGATTTCCTGCTTACTCTGATCGCCGAAGGCAATCGGAGTGGGTGGGGGGATGCCGCTGTGCTGCGGCAAACATGTAGCGAGCCCAGGGCTCGCTACATGATTTAAAAAATAAAAAATTTAAAAAAATAGTGCTGCGCCCCCTCCTGGGCGATATAATTGTATCGCCCAGAGGGTTAATGTCCACTTTCAAATCCTTATGAAAAGCGATAAAAACTCCTCTCTTCTTCTTTTCAAAATTGTTGAAACATATTTGTGGATAGCATGGGTGGGAGCATTTAGCAGCTTTACCTTCTTGGAGGTGAGTCTCTTGTGCGAATAGTACTGTATATACTCGGATATAAGTCGACTTCATGTATAAGTCGAGCCCAATATTTGACCCTCTTAGGCTGGATTTTTTTAATTACTCAAATATGTCTATCCAGCAAAGTTAATGATTGTACTTGAGGACCAGGAGAAGCAGTGCAACCAAAATGGCTGCATTTCAATAAATATAGCATCTATTAACCCCTCCTATTCCCCAAGTGCAGCCAATAACTCCTCCAGGGCTCCACATGCAGCCAATAACCTTTCCTGCTTTGACCTCCCACCAACCTAAAGGAGTGCTGCCTCTCAATGCCCCATCCACCCACAGTGCCTAAACTGTCAGCTTCTCTGACAATGCTAGCAACATTGCATCACCTATATAATACATGCTGGCTGTAAAGGTCTGAAACACCACCAAAACAGCAAAAAATGTTAAATATAAGCACATTTAAAAATTCCTCTTTTTTTACTTAATTTTTGATATGAACTACATTTTGTGAAATGGGTAAGTTCAAGCCCAGCTGTACTGGTCGCTGAGCTGTTGAAATTCACTTTCCAGTATGCTATGACCTGCCTTTGGTTGCTCAAGTGATTGTGAGGTTAAGTTACTGGCCAGGCTCTATTGCTGTGTGTTTTAGAGGTATGTGAATCTCAGAACTACCTGAGCAGACCTACATGGCATTTAAAGCATTTCACATAACCTTAAATTCATCTGTGCATTTAGTAGCCTCCAGAGATTAATTATTTCTCTCCCTCCCTGCAGCGCTGAAGCTGTAAGCTTCTCTGATCACCCCCTCCCACCCACCACAACCTAGACTGGCTGCGTCTCACTGTCCAGTCCCCTCCTCCATGATGTAGTACAATGTGCCCAGCAGAAGTCATATTCCTCATCAATCTAGTGACGGGTTCAGCACACTCTCCCGTAATTCACTCACGCTGGTCTGCATTAGGCCCGGTTCACACTTGCGGTTTTGCAAAAACCGCACCGGATGTCCGGACCGCACCGGAGCCGGATCGGACCTGAACCGTACGGTTCCTGTCCGGATCCGGTCCGGTTGCATACGGTTTCCGTGCGGTATGAACACGGTTGCGGTCCGGATCCGGATTCTTAAAGAGATAACAACCTGTATAAAAACAAAAAAAAATGTTGGGGTCTGGGAGGTCAGCAGAAGGGGGACCTGTGGAATCAGGCCCTCCGCTGTTTAGCACTCACCTCCACCTCCAACATGCTGCCAACATCTCCAGCTCGTGCTGCTCCACTCCAAAATGGTTGCCCATGTGTCCCCGATACAATATCGCCGCAACAATCCTCATAGGAAGTGGGGTAGAACATCCGGATTTTTTGCCAGTGTGTTGTGCGCTCTCCGGTTCTCATTGGTTTCCATTGGCCGGATGGTGCAGTCCGGCTCCGCCCCGGATACGGCTGCCGGAGGAGCCGGACCAAAAAATAGCGCATGTTGGAACGGACACCGGAGTCCGGATCCGGTCCGGCTCCGGTCCGGACGAAACGGACACATGTGAACCCTGGCATAGACTTACATTGCTATGCCGTGCGTCCGTTTCGTCCGGCCAGCATGCGGTGCGGCTCCGGCACGGCTATTCCGGATAGCCACCGCTAATGTGAACCGGGCCTTAGCGTATCCTCCCGACATCACATGTAACCAGTAACGAAAGTACGCTAAGCAGACTAACGTGAGAGACGTACGAGAGAGGATGCAGAGCCCGGCACTAGATTGATGAGGGACGCTACTTCCGTGACTTCCGCTGGACACACTGCATTATATCATGTAGGAGGGGGGAACGGACAGTGTGAGGCAGTGACTCTAGGGTGTGGGGGCTGGGAGGGGGTGATCAGAGAAACTAACAGCTCCTGCCCTGGAAGGAGAGAAAGGGAAGGCAGCATGCCACATCCAGGCTGTAAGTGGAGAAATTTAGAACTGTCTCGAGTATAAGGCGAACCCTCCACTTTTATACTGTGAGTCAGTCCTAAATTTCTCGACTTATAGCCGAGTATATACGGTATATCAGTATGTAGGTTTAAAGCTTCCTTCCATAAAGCGTGCCTCTTAACTGGGTTATTGAGACCCTTAACATTAATTGATGTAAAATTAGGCATTGTAGTGCAAGATAAAGGGCTTTGGAAAATAGCTAAGGGTTCTTATGACAGTGTGGATGTACTGGATCCTATGGTAGGGGAGTGGGGAAAGGGAGACAAGGTGCCCGCAGATTGTTGACAGGTAGCTAGTGGCTCTCCATGTGTATAAACTATGGCGTAATAAAAGTCTAGGAGCTAATAATAAAAACAACAAAGAGAGAGGTAATCTCAAAAACAGCCACAAAACGGTCTTGCTCATACCATCTATAAGTTATACATTATTAGGTTCTTCATGTAGCTTTGGGTCACCGCTTGCTCTGAAGCTGGGAATGACTCGAGCGCTGTGTGTGTAACAAGGACAGCAGGCTCCAAGATGGCCGCTGGGCCTACCTGATCTTCCGCCTCTGCCAGCTTTTGCCTGGATTTCGCTGGGCTTCTGATCGCGGGTGAACCGCCATCCGAGGAGTCCCCTTCCTGTAGAGAGCCTGGACTCTCCGTGCACTGTGTCTCGGCCACAGAGAAGTCGTCTGTCTTCCTCCTCGAGTCGGCGCCATCTTTGTCCTTGTTGCGCGCATGGATACCGGCAAACAGCTCTGGTAATCTTCAGCTGCCGATTGGTGCCCTTCTTCGCCGTTACCTCCATCGCCTCTTCCGACATGCTTAGGGCCCGGCACAATGTCCAGATCTGCTTTGTAGCCGCTTTCTTTGGGAGGTTCGTCCTGGAGCTCTCTTCCTACACGTCCAGCGTGCTTGCGCGACGGACACGCCCCCAGAACAATTTTTTTTAAAGGTTAGTATCTCTGGTTAATTTGGAATAATAAAGGACTTTTTTCAAGGTTGCGTTCTTATTTCATTTAACCCTTTGTGGAAATGGGTAAGGGGTACTTTGTGCCCCTATACTCATTTCTCCTGGGAGGGCATCTGGGGTCCCCTTCTTAAAGGGGTCTCCCAGATGCCACCATGAACCCCCCCAGGGAGTTGTCACCCCCACCTCCTCATGGGGCACCTTCCATGGATTGGACAAGGAGCCCCCCCATACCATGGACCATGCGGGTTGGTATAGCTCAGGGTGTGAAGCCCCACTTGGCCGGGGCTCCACATTCTGGCTATCCCAGCCTGCATGGGGGACATCATTTTTTTTTATTTCCCACCCTCTGAACATAAAAAAAGTTTTAAAAAATAGGAAAAGATGCCAGGGATCTTTATACAGCCATATGTACAGCCCCCCTGGAAAACACTTCTGGAAATTCATTGCTCTTTTTTTTTTTATACAGTGGGATGCGAAAGTTTGGGCAACGTTGTTAATCATCATGATTTTCCTGTATAAATTGTTGGTTGTTACAATAAAAAATGTCAGTTAAATATATCATAAAGGAGACACACACAGTGATATTTGAGAAGTGAAATGAAGTTTATTGGACCTACAGAAAGTGTGCAATAATTGTTTAAACAAAATTAGGCAGGTACAGGTGCAAAATAAATAAAATCAATATTTAGTAGATCCTCCATTTGCAGAAATTACAACCACTAAACACTTCCTGTAGGTTCAAATGAGAGTCTGGATTCTGGTTGAAGGTATTTTGGACCATTCCTCTTCACAAAACATCTCTAGTTCATTCAGGTTTGATGGCTTCCGAGCATGGACAGCTCTCTAACTCACACCACAGATTTTCAATTATATTCAGGTCTGGGGACTGAGATGGCCATTCCAGAACGTTGTACTCAGTTCAGAGTAACTCGTGATCACGAGTCGGGTAACTTGTGCGATCACGAGTGCATTAGTGATCGGCATTTGTGATTAAGAGCTGATCACTAGTGTCAATCACGAATTTGGGATCACAAAAACAGGTCGTGATCAGGAGTTACTTGTGATCACGACCTCGTGATGAGCACCCCTGGACCCCAGCCCTAACAGATTACAGCATACTGATAACAATACTGATAATGTTTAAAGAGAACCTGTACTGAGTAAAAATATTTAAAATAAACACATGAGGTAACTTCAAATGAACATTACATAGTTACCTCGCCATCAGTTCCTCTCAGAAGCTCACCATTTTCTTCTGACAATAATCCCTTCCAGTTCTGACAATATTTTGTCAGATCTGAAATATATCAGTTGCTGTCAGTAAAATATCAGTTGCTGTCAGTTATAGCTGAGAGGACAACTGATGTGCCAGGTAATGTCCATGTTTCCCTATGGCTCAAGTGGGCGATGTTACAGTTTAACTGTGTGCTGAACAGAAAGCTGTTATGGGTAATGGCCATTTTCAAAATGGAGGACGGAAAATTCCCTTGATCACAGTGAACAAGCAGGACGCGGGAGAGGAGGAAGACACCGAGGAGTAGACTACATGGAAGGTAAGTATGACTTGTGTATGCTTATTTTGACTTTTAATTTTCAGTTCAGGTTTTCTATAAAGGCGCCCATTCACTGTAGAATTTTTAGTGAACGAACCGCCAGCCTTCACCTGGAAGGTTCAGTGCAATGGCTGCCACGCCTGTGCAGTTTGTCAGGCTGTGCACGCACCTATGCCCTTTTGGCATCTTGGCTATCTCGGCTGTCGCGGCTGCGCTCGTGGTGGCCAGCACTGACCGCCAAATCACTTGTACTCACATCACTGACAGCAGCGCATGAACTGCGGAGATGAAACGGGAGGGTTAGGCAGTTTTCTGTGTCCCTATCCCTGATGCTTTATACACAAAAGTAGGTACATACTTTTATTAACACCTGTCACCTTGGATATCCTTTAAATGAGTCATCAGGGGATATTTAAGAAAATGAGTGCTACTTACCGGGGGCTTCCTCCAGCTCCAACTCCCAGGGCGTCCCTCGCCGCAGCTCTGCCTTCAGCCGTTCGCCGCAGGTCCGTCCCGGTCCCCGGTGATGACGTCAGAGCGACCTCCAGGTCGCTCTGTACTGCGCCTGCGCGAGTGGCGCTGTCAATCACCGCCACGTAGGCCGGAGGGGACTGCGCAGGCGTAGTAGTACTGGGCCTACGCAGTCCGCTCCGGCCCATGTGGCGGTGATTGACAGCGCATTGCGGGAGAGCTTCCTGGGGCACATTGCGGGAGATCTTCCGTGAAGAGGCAGAGCTTTGGGCTGTAGCTCTGCCTCTACATGCATCCATCAGCTCTGATCGCCACCTCCTCCTGCCGCTCTCAGTCTTCTTTCACTGAGAGGGGTGGGGGAGAGGTAGAGATATGTGCAGATTGACGCGCATGGAGGCAGAGCTACAGCCCAAAGCTCTGCCTCGCCCGGGGAAGCAAAATCCACGACCAGGAAAGTGGTGGATTTCTGCCCGGTAGTTTGAGGTAATTGTTAGTGTGCAGCAGTGGGGATGAAGCATTTCAGTTAGGGCAATGATATTAAAGATGATTTTACAAGAAAAACCTGAATTTTGAGAGACTTCAGAGTCTCTTTAAAAGTTATTTTAAAGTGAAGATGAAAATGATCTTCTAGGCAAAAACTCATATGAAAAAGTTAATTGCATGTGGGCTTAAATCTTTGTTATTTAAGGAAAAATTGGCTGCACGCTGTAATAAGCCTTAAAATTTAAGTTTAGAAAAAACTATTAAAACAAGTCAAAAAGTCTGCCTGTAAACTTAAAAATATTCCACAAAAATCTTTGCTTTCGAATAAGTCTTCAAGAGAGAATTAGGATATTCATTTTATGAGGCAGAATCTTCTCCTCACAGAGGAATATAATCCTGTGTGTCCACAGGCATCTATACAATTAGGAACCTGTGAGGCACATAATTGAGCCAGTTAATAAGTCCTTTTCTTCATTAAATCTTCTCATTTCGCGGTGTGAAAGCTGGATATGAGGTGGCGTTTATGGAGATCCATCAAGTATATTTTATGTGTGCTTTCCCAGATGGATGAGGGAGGATTCTGAGGAATCGCTGCTTTGGGTGAGATAGAATCTAGTCATATAGGTGTGTCTCCAGTATACTTGGCTGTTGCACAATTCACAGCATGCCTCTTTATGACTGACTAATTGTCCTATTGTATAGATCATGTGTAATAAGGCAGGTGTAGGATTGCACTCTGCTTCCTCACTGCCAAGAATCTTCTAGTTAGCATAATGTAGGGGAGGGGCCGTAACTGCAAATCATGGAGCCCTACAGGAGATCTGATAGGATCCCCAGCTGACTGTATCGGCAATACATCCATTCCTCATTATGTACTGGTTAAGGGTTCTGCCTCTGACACAGGAGACCTGGGTTCAAATCTCGGCTCTTCCTGTTCAGTAAGCCAGCACCTATTCAGTAAGGAGTCCTTGGGCAAGGCTCCCTAAAGGTGCTACTGCCTATAGAGCACGCCCTAGTGGTTGCAGCTTAAAGAGAACCTGTAACAAAAAAAAAGTCCCAATGAGGCTTTCCCTCTCTCCTGTAGCTGCAGGCAGTCCAGCGCTGGCTCCCCCGAAGTGTCCCGGAATCCTCCCTTGACAAGCCTGATAAGCGCTGATTTATTTACCTTTCCTGGCTCCAGCGGGGGCGCTATTGTGGCTCTCCACACGAAGATAGGCGAAAATAGCCGATCTCTGTCGGGTCCGCTCTACTACGCAGGTGACTTGCACCTGCGCAGTAGAGTGGCCCGACAGACCCGATACTGCACCTGTGCTGGAGCCGGGAAGGTAAATATTTACGCTGTTCGGGGAGCTTTATAGCCGCTGCCGTGGGACCGAAGAGGACGGGGGAAGCCTAAATAGGACCTGGAGGCTTCCCCCACCCGAGGTGAGTACCCCCAGGGGAGTTTTTTTTCGTTACAGGTTTTCTTTAAGAGCTTTGAGTCCGCCAGGAGAAAATCAGAATATAAATGTTATTTGTCTATTTGTCCTGGCCTGAAGTTTGGCCCTGAAGCTATCCCTTATACTGGATCCGAGACAAACTTTTGCTGCCTTCATTTTTCTGCCTCTTACAGATTGGGCCTGATTCACAAAGCGGTGCTAACAGTTAGCACGCTAGTGAAAAGCCCTTTATCACGCCTAAACTCTGTTTAGGCATGATAAGTTTAGGTGTGATAAGTTTAGGTGTGATACGTTTTTAGGCGTGATAGGTTTAAGCACCAACTGGGTTAGCACCACAGTGCACATCTGATCAAAATTTTTTCGCTAGCAAAGTCTGGTGCACTTTGCATAGAGTTTAATGGCGCTGCTTTGCGTGCAGGACTTTGTGCGCGATCTAAACTTATCATGCCTAAACAGAGTTTAGGCATGATAAAAATGGTTATCACGCCTAAAGTCTTTAACTGGGTTATCACCGCTTTGTGAATCGAGCCCATAGTCTTTTGGGCATTCTTCCCCAAATGCTTTTTTAAAATATTTTATTTATTACCTAATTGCATGTAAATGAATGCACCCACAATCTCCAGCTCCTCTAGCGCCTAGGCATTCTGAGTCCCAAGCTTCAAGTGCTCATGGAAGCTCAGCCTGGGGAGGAGGAGGCTTTTGCTGAAGCATGCACAATATTTCAGAGGCAAGGGGGTGGAGAGTGGGGGAGAGAGGAGGAGAGGGGAGTGGAGTTTTTACAGGCTGAGGGGTGGAGATGCAGTGCAGCTTGGCTGTGTACTGATGACAAGCAGAATATGGCTGCTCTCATTGTATCACAGGAATAAATAATCATATACCGTTGAAGCAGTTTGCAGCTAGATTTACTGTGTAAACCATCTGAACTTTACATAAGATATATAGACAAATTACTTGCTATATAGGACTTGATGCCAATTGGCATGACGCGGTCGTAGGTAGTTAAATTAGCCGTGACATCATTTGCAACACTTTACAGAGTATATAGTTATGTCACTAAAGCCTGGTACACAGCTTCTATTTTGAGCAGCCAACGATTGGACAGTTTTCCCACCTCCATGTAGTTTGAGGGCAAACAGATTTTGTATAATATGAATAGAGATGATAGTAATCAGCTAAATATGATTACGTGAAATTTCGTATACATTTTCACAATTATGCCCATATGCATTTACGAATTGTAAAATTCAGTTGATTTAGTTTTAAGTCGTAATTTCGTGTAATTTTTGCATAATTTTGTACCGACTTTAGCAGTCAATAGCAAAGCCCATAATGCTATTGTCACCAAAATTGCTGCGTATGAATAGAGGGTATAAGTCAAAAAAAGAATTTGTAGATTTTTGAGAAATCGATTTTAAAAATGCAAGGGAAAAATGTTTTTTAATCTGTCATTTTTCTGAGTTTAAAAATGATTTTTTCTTTGCATGTTTAAAATCAATTTAAAAAAATCTTAACATATCTAGCAATCTTGGTGACAACAGCATGTATGGGGGCTGTGCTATTTACCGCTAAAGTTGGCACTCGGCACAAAATTACACGACAATTACACAGAAATAGGAAATTATAGTTCATAATTACAATTACGGACAAAATAACTTACTGTATATACTCGCATATAAGCCAACCCGTGTATAAGCCAAGGTACCCACTTTTCCCTCAGAAACCAGGAAAAGGCGATTGACTCGCCTTGACAGCACATTTTTTGTGCTGAAAATTAGAATTATACGCAAGTATATACAGTAAGATTTTTTTTAAGATTAGTCCTTACTCACGCCTGCTTCTTTAAGAATGTGCTGGCTGTATACCCAAGATAAAGGCTTATATTCAGGACATGTGTTAATCCAAGCTTTGGTAAACTTTTTAGAGCTGGGGGATTGCACTGTGGTACATAAAACAAAAGATAAAAGGGAAGTGCACTGTAGGAGTGAGTGGGCGCTGGCCACCTTAGTCTAACTGATGTGTTGAGAAATCCAATCACTTTCTTGTCATAGTGTCCTTACCTTATCAAAAATAGGAAGCTTTCTGCTATTGCCATGTTGGGATAAGCTTGTTACTGTAGCTAAAAAAACAACATTCCCCACAATCCCACTGGCACTGTACAGTCCCTGCAGGTAACCCAAAGGCACCCAGACTAGGTAAAAAGAAAAAAAAAATCGGAGGATGTACAGAGACCTATTTTAGAAAAAAAGCAGCTTACATATATTTTGGGGCACTCATTTTTTTTTGATGTTACAAACACCTTTACTATTAGCTACGATTCCCTTTTCAAGCTTTTGAAAGTAAGTGGCTATGCTTAACTCTCCTATTTGCATTTCAACTTTTTTAATGGGCACTTTCTCCTTTACTTACCAACACTGGGTGAGATGGCATGATACAAACGATTCAGGGTAATGTGAAATCCTCCCATCCATTTTTTTTGCCTGCTATAGTCCTGACTTCCTGGAGGGGGAATCAAACAAAATCTTTATCTAGGTCTGAACGTATGGTACTTCTGGCTACTAAAAAACGTATATTTCGGCACTGGCTTTCTCCTGCAGTACCTACTTTAAGGTTGCTTAGATAGACACTAGGGTGCCTTATGCATGTAGAAAATCTACATATAGAAAGAGAAAAAAATACACTCACTCAAGAAATTTTTGAAAACATGGAGAACCTTTATTGAGAAGGAATGTACCAGGGAGCAAATTGTTAGCATAATGACCCCTCTGCAGGATACCACATGGTACTTAATCCAGAAGATAGGAGGTTGTTTGGGTTAACTTGAAATCTGAAGAGGATGAGACCACCTACCTATAGTGTGATGGCTGTCTGGGGGGCGGAGGGGTAGGGTTTATGGGAGCTGGGCTGACAGAGACACCACAAATATGTATAAATGTATATAGTTAGAAGAGTTGTGGGGTGGATTGTGGATCCTGACTTGATGAACGATATAGTAGTTGTCATCTTTATTCAGCAAATCTGGAGTTCTGGGTAAAAGAACCCTGACGGGCCCAGGACACCCGGACTATCACTGGGGTTGATTCACTAAGAAAAATAGCACTAGTAAACTCCTGTTACTCGTGCAACTTAATGCACGCTATGCACACTATTGGCAGCATTGGGTGCATTATTACCGTTAGTCAGAGAAGCGCTCGCTAGGCACAGCCTAGCTTTATTCGTCCTGCGTGGACCCCTTTGGGTCCAGTAACTTTAAAGGAAATGATCCCTGCACTTTGATTGGTCCAATATGCTGCCTGTCATGACAAGTGCAGGAATCACTTCCTTTCAAGTTATTGGACCTGAAGGAGTCCAGGGCGGGACGAATAGAACACCTGCTATTGGCTAAGTGCTCGCTATGCTGAGCATAGCGAGCGCTTCTCTGACTAAATGTAATAATGCGCGCTATGCTGTAAATAGTGTGCGAAGAGTGCATTAAGGTGCGCAAGATTACATAGCGTGAGTACCGGGAGTTTACTTGCGCTATTTTCTTAATGCCTCAACCCCGTTGAGCACTCGATACGCCACTCGATTCCCGTCGATTTGTTTATTTCCGACATGTCCGATTCGCATTTCGATGGATTGTTAGGTCAATTTGCCATACTTTACATGGCAATCGACCTAAAAATCAACGAAATGTGCTCATAAATGCTCGGAAATAAACAAATCGACGGGAATCGAGCGGCGTATTCGATGCGGGAACACACCGTGTGTATCCAGCATTAGGACTAGTTATTGTTTGTGCACAATGTTTGTATACCATCATGTGATGAGAGGGGGGATGCACTTGTGAAGTTTTACTGTTTGTTAAATTCATAACAGAAAATTGGAAAAAAATGGAGATTTCTTTTTGTATCTGATTGTCTATTGTGTTGATATACATGTTGGAATGTATCCTGTGCTTGTTCTCCAATAAAAATGTGTTCAAAAAACAAACAAACCAAAAAAACACTTTGTGGGATTTCCCTTTACCAGGCTGCAGTCTCTTTGGTATGTGGTCCCCTTTTGTCCTGGAACCTCTTAGCAGCTGGCAGGGGCAAACTCAGGATTTTCAAGGGGAGGATTCCTGAAAGGTCTCCCTCAACCACACAATATGGTAGGACATCATACTGGGTACACACAATGCAATTTCTCATCCGACCGACCGACTGACAATGGGATAGATCAGGAGTATTTGGATACAGATAATAATGAGTACAACCGAGGTTGGTAATGAATGGGAAAAGTGAAGCATTGACACAGTAGGGCACAGGGCTGTGCTCATATCTGACTCTGTTAAGTTCCCCAGAGCTGCTCCATGCTCTATACACACACTGCTGCTCCATGCTCTGTACACATGCTGCTGCTCCATGCTCTGTACACACGCTGCTGCTCCATGCTCTGCACACATGCTGCTGCTCCATGCTCTGTACACACGCTGCTGCTCCATGCTCTGTACACACACTGCTGCTCCATGCTCTGTACACACACTGCTGCTCCATGCTCTGTACACACGCTGCTGCTCCATGCTCTGTACACACGCTGCTGCTCCATGCTCTGTACACACGCTGCTGCTCCATGCTCTGTACACACACTGCTGCTCCATGCTCTGCACACACACTGCTGCTCCATGCTCTGCACACACGCTGCTGCTCCATGCTCTGTACACATGCTGCTGCTCCATGCTCTGTATACATGCTGCTGCTCCATGCTCTGTACACATGCTGCTGCTCCATGCTCTGTACACATGCTGCTGCTCCATGCTCTGTACACATGCTGCTGCTCCATGCTCTGTACACACGCTGCTGCTTCATGCTCTGTACACACGCTGCTGCTCCATGCTCTGTACACATGCTGCTGCTCCATGCTCTGTACACATGCTGCTGCTCCATGCTCTGCACACACGCTGCTGCTCCATGCTCTGTACACACGCTGCTGCTCCATGCTCTGCACACACGCTGCTGCTCCATGCTCTGTACACACACTGCTGCTCCATGCTCCATGCTCTGTACACACACTGCTACTCCATGCTCTGTACACATGCTGCTGCTCCATGCTCTGTACACATGCTGCTGCTCCATGCTCTGTACACATGCTGCTGCTCCATGCTCTGTACACATGCTGCTGCTCCATGCTCTGTACACATGCTGCTGCTCCATGCTCTGCACACACGCTGCTGCTCCATGCTCTGTACACATGCTGCTGCTCCATGCTCTGCACACACGCTGCTGCTCCATGCTCTGTACACACGCTGCTGCTCCATGCTCTGTACACACGCTGCTGCTCCATGCTCTGTACACATGCTGCTGCTCCATGCTCTGTACACACGCTGCTGCTCCATGCTCTGTACACACACTGCTGCTCCATGCTCTGTACACATGCTGCTGCTCCATGCTCTGTACACACGCTGCTGCTCCATGCTCTGTACACACGCTGCTGCTCCATGCTCTGTACACACGCTGCTCCTCCATGCTCTGTACACATGCTGCTGCTCCATGCTCTGTACACATGCTGCTGCTCCATGCTCTGTACACACGCTGCTGCTCCATGCTCTGTACACACGCTGCTGCTCTATGCTCTGTACACACGCTGTTGCTCTATGCTCTGTACACACGCTGCTGCTTCATGCTCTGTACACACGCTGCTGCTCCATGCTCTGTACACATGCTGCTGCTCCATGCTCTGTACACATGCTGCTGCTCCATGCTCTGTACACACACTGCTGCTCCATGCTCTGTACACACGCTGCTGCTCCATGCTCTGTACACACACTGCTGCTCCATGCTCTGTACACACGCTGCTGCTCCATGCTCTGTACACACGCTGCTGCTCCATGCTCTGTACACACACTGCTGCTCCATGCTCTGTACACACGCTGCTGCTCCATGCTCTGTACACACGCTGCTGCTCCATGCTCTGTACACACGCTGCTGCTCCATGCTCTGTACACACGCTGCTCCTCCATGCTCTGTACACACGCTGCTGCTCCATGCTCTGTACACACGCTGCTGCGCCATGCTCTGTACACACGCTGCTGCTCCATGCTCTGTACACACGCTGCTGCGCCATGCTCTGTACACACGCTGCTGCGCCATGCTCTGTACACACGCTGCTGCTCCATGCTCTGTACACACGCTGCTGCTCCATGCTCTGTACACACACTGCTGCTCCATGCTCTGTACACACGCTGCTGCTCCATGCCCTGTACACACGCTGCTGCTCCATGCTCTGTACACACGCTGCTGCTCCATGCTCTGTACACACACTGCTGCTCCATGCTCTATACACACGCTGCTGCTCCATGCTCTGTACACACGCTGCTGCTCCATGCTCTGTACACATGCTGCTGCTACATCCAAAGTCAAATGGAGGTGCGAAAGAAAGGGCAGTGCTGTGAGCTGCAGGATGCCTGGTGTCTCAGCTTGTACTTGTTCCAAGATACTGCAACAGCCTTGGTCTGAGGGGGGATTCTGGGCAGCTGTAACCCCCTCTGCATTTGCCTATGGCTGGGTTACTGAGGCTTTTGTTTTCCTACTTATTACAGTCATTTTAATAAAGCACAGTCCCATAACCATCCATGTTATTCCCTACATTAGGATCTGCACACAACCAGCTGGCATAGACTACATAATGCCATTTTGCTCAGTATGAATTTCTCATTGTTTTTACCTCAGGCAGCATGCAAGAAGTGATTATTTGGATGAGATGAACGCTGAGCACTTAAAAGATTATTAGACATTAGGAGGAAACGGCGGATGATGCCACAAGCTCTGCATGTGGAGACATCTGTGTGGTTTTAAAAGCGGCATCGAGTGTTCCTGTCTGCTTACAAGACAATAGCAGCCTTGCTGCAGGCATATCCAGGCACATTATCCCCACACACCCACTACACAAGTATGCTTCGTTTTCAGTATCGTACACAGAATGGCTCATCTGTTTGTTTCCCATAGTAAAAGAAACCATGCTCTGTGTAATACTGTACCCTTGTCAGAATAATACTGGGTACTGAAACGTACATGAAAGCCCAATACTTTAGCAGCTAGTGAGGCAAGGCACCAGGTGAGCTTTGCCAATTGCTGTATGAAAAGATGCAGTATCTTCGCCCTAACTTGAG
This sequence comes from Hyperolius riggenbachi, assembly GCF_040937935.1. NCBI lineage: Eukaryota > Metazoa > Chordata > Amphibia > Anura > Hyperoliidae > Hyperolius > Hyperolius riggenbachi. Next base: position 35,245,332 of record NC_090657.1, on the reverse strand, counting down.
AAATAGAGTAGTTTCTGACAGGAAAAATGCCAACCTCCCCTACAGCCAGAGGTATAACGAAGGTATGACAGGTATGGCATGTGCCCTGGGCAGCATGCCTGCCACACAGTCTACATGTTGTACTGATTTGAGCAGTCTGTGGTGCCTGTAGCTAATTCCCTTAGCAGCATAGGTCCAAGTACAGGTACAAGACGGCTTCCCAGCCTGACCATAAATGGATAAAGTAGACAACTTTTGTCTGAGTTGTGTAGCTAGTTTTTTTTTTTTAAAGAGAGACTGAAGCGAACAAAAAAATTGCAATTTTTACCTCGTAGTTCGCTTCAGTACTCGCTTCAGTAGAGGTAAACCGCCGCATCCCCGAGCCAAAGGGCTTTAGACCCCCCAAATCCACGGTGGACAATCCGGCCAGCGCTTCCTGAAAGAGGCTGTAGCTCTGCCTCTACTGATGTCTATCACCGCGGATCTCCGCCTCTCTCCGCCCCTCTCAGTCTACCTTCACAGAGAGGGGCGGGGAGAGGCGGATATCCGCACGGCGATTGACGTCAGTAGAGGCAGAGCTACAGCTCAAAGCTCTGCCTCCCCGGGCAGCAAAATCCACAACCCAAAAAGTCGAGGGATTTTGCCCCGTGATTTGGGGGGTCTAAAGCCCTCGTTTTGGCTCTGGAATGCGGCAGTTTAGCTCTACTGAGACTACTGAAGCGAACTACGAGGTAAAAATAGCAATTTTTGTTCGCTTCAGAGTCTCTTTAAGCAATTATATGAGTTCACTTAAAGAGGCACTGTAGTGACATACAGTAAAATGCAGTAAATTATTAATTATACTATCCACTCTTATGGTAATTATTCTGGTTTCAAATCAGAAACACTTCCTATATCTGTATATAGGTATGTAGCCCTGCCCATCCAGTGATGCTTAGCCTAGGCTGTTTAGCTATGAAGAATTCTCCTTACAGAGCATTCTGGCAGTGGCCAATCCATGATACCATTCCCCAGCGGTTGCAGAACTCACAGGTCAGCAGTTCTGAGAACAGAGACTGAGATTCGAAATCTTTGTAATCCAGTTGAAATGGTCCTCCTGAAGTCCACGCGACTTGTACAATCCGGATTCCACCAACCTTCAACCTCACAGGTTCTGCCAATTTTGATCTGGCAGCTTTATCCCTCCACCACCACTCAGTGTGTAGACCAGGGGTCTCAAACTCGCGGCCCGCGGGCCATTTGCGGCCCTCGATACAATATTTTGTGGCCCTTGCCGGCAAAAGCTTCCTTATAGTTCACTTCAGTGCTCCCAAGTAATACGCCGCATCCCCGCCGCTAAACGAGGGCTGCAAAGCCCCCAAATCGCCCAGGGGGCAATCCGATGGCATTTCCTGGAAGGGGCAGAGCTTTCAGCTTCAGCTCTGCCCCTCCTGATGTCAATCGCTGCACGGATCGCCACCTCTCCCCACCCCTCTCTGTGAAGGAAGAGCGAGAGGGGCGGGCAGAGGCGGCGATGCGCCGCGATTGTGAAATTCCTTATGCGGTCCAGCCTCATCCTGACTTTGCCTCCTGCGGCCCCCCAGGTAAATTGAGTTTGAGACCTCTGGTGTAGACTGTCATTGGATCCCTCCTTCACACTCTGCAATGAAAATGTGGGCCAGTCTGATGGATGTAGGCCTGAAAAATCCAGGTAACTCCAGAACTCTCTCCAAGTTTCTAGAGATAACCAGCTTTGACAATCTTCTGGCGTCTGAATGCTTTAGAATCCGTGCTTTCGCATGTGCAGTACGGAGCTTTGCAGCGGAAGTGAGCAATCTCCGACCCACCAGTCGGAGACTGCAAAGGCCTGTTCTAGACTTTTTTGCTGCCTGAGGAAAACTTGTGAGGGTGTAACACCCCTCCCCCTAATTTGGAGTGATCGCGTCCAGCACCCAAAAACTTTCACCCACAGCATAGTTATGTAGGTAGCCAGGTATACGTGTCCCCAGTATGTCTGCCCCAATATAGCTAGCTAGTGTAGTTGCCCAGTATAGGTAGCTAGCATAGTTGCCCACAATATAGGTAGTATAGTTGGCCCAGTATAGGTAGCTAGTATAGTTGCCCCCAGTATAGGCAGTATTGTTGCCGTAGTATAGGTAGTAGTTGCCCCAGTATAGTTAGCTAGTATAGTGCCCCAGTATAGGTAGTATAGTTGCCCTCAGTAGAGGGAAGACTCGGGAAGCCAATCCAGCGTTGGGACCCCCTGAACCTCCTTGACAAGGTTTTGTTTAAGTTGTGCTAATAGCTGGCCTCCCGTCCATGAACGAGTGTGGCCAAACTGCACAGTAGGATAGAGCCACTTAGGCTTGGAGAGATCGGGCGGCTCTGTGCTAAGTGCAGTGCGGCCTCCCTCGTTCATGGAGGCAAGCGTGGCCAGGTAATTTCATAGGATTCTGGCAATCATCGGTGGTCTTGAGGAGGATGTCATCCAGAGGTTTCCCTCTACCGATGTAAGTATCTGACTTTCTCTCTTTTTCGACTGATTCACAGGTTTGCTTTAAAGGGTTCATGTGCTGAAATAAATAAGTCCACTTTATTTACCTGGCTTCTTCCATTCCCTAGAAGTGTAACTGTTCCAGTGCAGAAGTTCCCCTGTTCTCCAGTTCGGTTTAGACACTTATGGGTTTGAAATGAGGTTAGGCATTAGGTGGGGGATTAGATTTAATGTTTAGGCACTTATAAGGGAGTGTTCAAATAAGAATAGGTGCTAGGCAGTGCATAGTAAAATATTGGTAAACTCAATTACCAATATTTTACTGCTAGTAGAATTACCCAGCACCCAACTCAAGAAGTGCTGCTACAATATGTACTCTCCTTTCCTGCTTACACCTCTCTGACACTGCAGCTGTCCTTGGCAGATTTTGGTGCTCCTGCTGTTATGTATAGAGTGTTGGAGGGACCCCATTGTAAAACTTGCAATGTAGTCTATAACCCCCTTATTACACCACTAAGGACACTGTTTATGGTCCAGTCTCAACCCTAGTAAATGTAACACCAATGAGGCCGGGCAGCTAGTTCAAAAAGGACAAACATATAGCCAGAGTTACCCCAACAAAGCCAGAATCCTCTCCATGGTAGTTAATATATTTACTGCTTGATATTGCTAGTCGATTTCTACATGTCCCATATAATGCCATGTGTCAAAGACATTTTTAAAAAAGATCACCATGATGATGATGTGCCACAAGAAGACTGGGAACCATCACTACAAGTATTTATCAGGGAATCTAGACTAGGTGAAAACTATGCCCAATTGGCAATGTAATTGTAATGCTGGGGGGTCATACTTTCTGACCACCCAGCGCAACAAGGCTAAGTAGCTGGATAATGGAAGAGGCTCCACAGATGGACACAGGAGTAATGATGAACAAGGGGGCAAGATTGCCCAGAGCAACTGCAGCTCTGGGCAGCCTATCAAGCTAGATGCTATGTGATACAATACACAACAGATGTAGTCGGTAACAGGCTTGGATCATACACATTTAGGGCCCTTTTCCACTAGCAATCGCTAGCGTTCATGCTAAACGCTAGCGATTGCTGAATCGCAAGTGCAGGAAACTACCCGGCGATTGCGTTCATGATTTTGCTATGCAATGCACTGCATAGCAAAATCGCGGCAAAGATTGCTCCGCGGTGCGATCGCGTTTGAGTCAAAAACGAATCGCTGTAGTGGAAATTACCTACCGCGATTCCTATGTTAAAAAGCAAACCGTGGAATTTCAAAATCACTAGCGGTTTGCGATTTTGCGATTCAGCATCGCAAACGCCGCTAGTGGAAAAGGGCCCTAATTCAGATGTCAGTCATATTGGAAGGATTAGGCAGATTCGTAGTCGAGAAGCGGGCAAAGGTCGGTACACAATACAATATTACTATAGATGTTACTTCAATAATATTACTAGAATATTACGAATAAATTATAGATACATAACTACAAAGTACAAGACTGACTAACTAGAGTACATATATATTGTGCTGATGCGCAATATATGAAATGTAGCTCTCAAATAACTCACTAGCTAAAGCACAAGTAATGATAATTAACAAGACAGACAACAGACAGACAGACGGAATGCTCAGCTAATCTAGTCGTTGTTTCAGCGACGGCGACATTCACACTGAGATAGACAAGACTAACAGGTAGGAGTGAACTAATGGCAACAGCTGCTATAGTTCGTCCTCAAGAACAAGGCTAGAAGGAATACTACCAATCACCAACGTGGTGCTGGCAAAATCTAACTATCAGGATCAGAAGGATTTCACTGAGCCCCCACAGGTCAGCAAACATCCAGCAGACATGACAATACAGAGCAAGGCATTATACATTTACAATAACAATTTTCACAGCATAGACCCAACGACAACTCAGAGAGCTGAACTCTATGTCGGGCGCGGTCAGAAATGGGAGGCAGACTTTTATGCTGGCATCAGCCAATGGATGCAATCCTGAGCTGGCTTGATTGTAACAACATGCATGAAGGAAATCTAGGGCTATCTGGCCGCAGCTCAGCTGCAACAAGCAATTGGTGGAATGATGACAGTATCCTGAGTTGCCCAGAACTGCAGAGCGATCGCAAATGACAATGAGACTCATTGCGAATGCACAACCGATGCAAGCAGATACAGTGGCTTGCAAAAGTATTCGGCCCCCTTGAAGTTTTCCACATTTTGTCACATTACTGCCACAAACATGAATCAATTTTATTGGAATTCCACATGAAAGACCAATACAAAGTGGTGTACACGTAAAAAGTGGAATTAAAATCATACACGATTCCAAACATTTTTACAAATCAATAACTGCAAAGTGGAGTGTGCGTAATTATTCGGCCCCCTTTGGTTTGAGTGCAGTCAGTTGCCCATAGACATTGCCTGATGAGTGCTAATGACTAAATAGAGTGCACCTGTGTGTAATCTAATGTCAGTACAAATACAGCTGCTCTATGAATGGCCTCAGAGGTTGTCTAAGAGAATATTGAGAGCAACAACACCGTGAAGTCCAAAGAACACACCAGACAGGTCAGGGATAAAGTTATTGAGAAATTTAAAGCAGGCTTAGGCTACAAAAAGATTTCCAAAGCCTTGAACATCCTACAGAGCACTGTTCAAGCGATCATTCAGAAATGGAAGGAGTATGGCACATCTGTAATCCTACTAAGACAAGGCTGTCCACCTAAACTCACAGGCCGAACAAGGAGAGCGCTGATCAGAAATGCAGTCAAGAGGCCTATGGTGACTCTGGACGCGCTGCAGAGATCTACAGCTCAGGTGGGAGGCTCTGTCCATAGGACAACTATTAGTCATGCACTGTACTAAGTTGGCCTTTATGGAAGAGTGACAAGAAGAAAGCCATTGTTAACAGAAAAGCATAAGAAGTCCCGTTTGCAGTTTGCCACAAGCCATGTGGAGGACACAGCAAACATGTGGAAGAAGGTGCTCTGATCGGATGAGACCAAAATGGCACTTTTTGGCCAAAATGCAAAACGCTATGTGTGGCAGAAAACTAACACTGCACATCACTCAGAACACACCATCCCGACTGTCAAATATGGTGGTGGCAGGCAGCATCATGCTCTGGGGGTGCTTCTCTTCAGCAGGGACAGGGAAGCTGGTCAAAGTTGATAGGAAGATGGATTGAGCCAAATACAGGATCTTCTCAAAAAATTAGCATATTGTGATAAAGTTCATTATTTTCTGCAATGTGCTGATAAACATTAGACTTCATATATTTTAGATTCAAATACACACAACTGAAGTAGTTCAAGCCTTTTATTGTTTTAATATTGATGATTTTGGCATACAGCTCATGAAAACCCAAAATTCCTATCTCATGGAGGCAATCAGCCTGTGGAACTGCTCAGGTGTTATGGAGGCCCAGGATGCTTCGATAGCGGCCTTAAGCTCATCCAGAGTGTAGGGTCTTGCGTCTCTCAACTTTCTCTTCACCATATCCCACAGATTCTCTATGGGGTTTAGGTCAGTAGAGTTGGCAGGCCAATTGAGCACAGTAATACCATGGTCAGTAAACCATTTACCAGTGGTTTTGGCACTGTGAGCAGGTGCCAGGTCGTGCTGAAAAATGAAATCTTCATCTCCATAAAGCTGTCAGGCTGCAGAAGCTAATTTAAACCTCTATTCTCCTGTGTTAAACAGTTTAGAAGGAAGCCCAAAAGCAATTAGTGAAGATAAAAATCTCAGTTACCTTTGATGTGTGCTTATCAGCAAGTCTGTTATTCTTAAGAAGACGCAAGCCGCATATTACTGCAAAGCATTCTGGGGCTCTCCCCTCGGCTGCTAATGAGACCTTACAGCAGCTTGTAATCCCGTAGCACTGATAAATCTCGGGCAGACTACACTGCAGGAGTCAGCTACTGTTCCTAGCCACATGGCTCATTAATATTCACTGCACACTGTGTTATTTAGTACAAGCTTATCTGTGATCAGGAAGCAGGCAGGACATGACGACACATTTGACAGAAAAACATGGAGCCTGCCATGAGCTGTCAGGAGCATCTATCTCTGCATATACTATATACAAATTCTGTGAAATCCAAACGTGGACAGTGAAATGCATATGTAATGTAAGTACAGCCAATCTTTAGCTACTGATATATGTGTTTATTTTCTCTGAGACCTTATACCTAACAGCTCCTCTTTAAGGCCGCTATCGAAGCATCCTGGGCCTCCATAACACCTGAGCAGTGCCACAAGCTGATTGCCTCCATGCCACGCAGCATTGAAGCAGTCATTTCTGCTCAAGGATTACCCGACCAAGTATTGAGTGCATAACTGAACATAATTATTTGAAGGTTGCCTTTTTTTGTTTTAAAAACACTTTTCTTTTATTGGTCGGATGAAATATGCTAATTTTTTGAGATAGGAATTTTGGGTTTTCATGAGCTGTATGCCAAAATCATCAATATTAAAACAATAAAAGGCTTAAACTACTTCAGTTGTGTGTATTTGAATCTAAAATATATGAAAGTCTAATGTTTATCAGTACATTACAGAAAATAATGAACTTTATCACAATATGCTAATTTTTTGAGAAGATCCTGTACAGGGCAATCTCGGAAGAAAACCTCTTGGAGTCTGCAAAAGACTTGAGACTGGGTCAGAGGTTCACCTTCCAGCAGGACAACAACCCTAAACATAAAGCCAGGGCAACAATAGAATGGTTTAAGGCTAGTTTCACAGTGGGACGTTACAGGCGCACGTTAGAGCAGCCTGTAACGCACCCCACCGCACAGCAATGAAAAATCAATGGGCTGTTCACAGTGCCCACGTTGCGTTACATAGTAACGCTGCGCCACCAGACAACGTACTGCATGCAGTACTTTCTAAGCGGCAGAGCCGCGTTAGACTGCTTGCACATGCTCAGTAACGTTGGGGAGGAGCGGAGAGCGGCCAGGCACATGGCTAATTAATATTCACTGCACTCAGTGACGTGCAGTGTTTACTTCCTGGAGCGGCCGCTCTGTGCAGCGATTGGCCGGCGGGACCACGTGATGCCGCATGAGAACAATAGTACGCATCACGGCATCACGGACGCCAGAGTGAGCTGCACAATGCGGCTCACTCTGACGTCCACCTTAGGTAGCACCAGGCGTTGCGTTAGGGGCACGTTATGCGACCATAACGTCCCCTAAAACGCAACGTCCTGGTGTGAAACTAGCCTAAAACAAAACATATCCATGTGTTAGAATGGCCCAGTCAAAGTCCAGATCTAAATCCAATCGAGAATCCGTGGCAAGATCTGAAAACTGCTGTTCACAAACGCTGTCCATCTAATATGACTGAGCTGGAGCTGTTTTGCAAAGAAGAATGGGCAAGGATTTCAGTCTCTAGATGTGCAAAGCTGGTAGAGACATACCCTAAAAGACTGGCAGCTGTAATTGCGGCAAAAGGTGGTTCTAAAAAGTATTGACTCAGGGGGCTGAATAATTACGCACACCCCACTTTGCAGTTATTGATTTGTAAAAAATGTTTGGAATCATGTATGATTTTCATTCCACTTCTCACATGTACACCACTTTGTATTGGTCTTTCACGTGGAATTCCAATAAAATTGTTTCATGTTTATGGCAGTAATGTGACAAAATGTGGAAAACTTCAAGGGGGCCGAATACTGTTGCAAGCCACTAAACCAGAACTGTCGGTTTGCAGCTCCACTGCAACGGACAGAATACGCTACAGGAGGGATCCTTACAGTAATCCACTGTGTCGACCCAGTATATGTTTTATATCCATTGGTATCTGTTGTTGCAGGCATTTTGCATTTTTAACAACAGAAAGCAAGGGTGATGTTAAAGAAATGTTGTCATGATATTATAATTCTTTATGTATATTGTTAATCCGTTTCTGCTTGGAGCTAACTAGTACCCACGCATTTCTTGTAGACTAGACAAGACCTTACTGATTCCCCTTTCCTGAAAATAGTTTGTGAAAGTGCACCTGTGCCTACATCTTCGAAATGATAATAAAGGTCAAACCAGTTAACAACTCGTTGTCTAAGGGGCCGTGTTCACTCAGGAAGTCTAAACTGTGTATAAGCTTGGACTATTGCCTATAGACGTTAGACAAATCTCTGTAAGCCTCAGATACACTTCTACCAGGCTAGCTTCTGTGTATGCAGCCTTATTGCACGGGTCACAGCAGCTGTGCATGCAGCCCTATTGCACTGGTCACAGCAACTAGAACCAGTAGACTAATATCGAGATGGCTGTATCTTGTCTCCTCATATGATACATAATAAACCTTCTTGACTTGATCCTCAAATTGGTCTAGGTCAGGCCTGGGCAAACTTAGCCCTCCAGCTGTTAAGGAACTACAAGTCCCACAATGCATTTGCCTTTATGCAAGGCCGGTTCAAGTAACAATTGGGCCCTAGGGCAAAATTAGTCTGGGGGCCCCCAACAGACCCCCCCCCGACCGAAAAGCGTCATTAGAGGCCCTTTGTTGCAGCCAAATTTCCCTCCTGGGCCCCTGAGCTGGCTGCTGACCATTCCCCAATCACCTCCCAACTTAACAGACTCTGCAGAGTCCCTGGGGAGCAACAGTTAAGATGGAGGAGGGACACCTTGGGGGCCCCTAAAGGCTCTGGGGCCCTGGGGCAATTGCCCATTTTTTCCTATGGTAGCTCCGGCCCTGCCTTTAAGAGACATGACTGTGGCTGTCAGACTCCTGTAATGCATTGTGGGATTTGTAGTTCCTCAACAGCTGGAGGGCCAAGTTTGCCCTGGCCTGTGGCCTGGTCTAGGTGATGAAAAATGAAGAGTTTGTAGGGCACAAGCAGGAAATTCATCATGTCCAATTTCTGTTGAAAGTCCTTGTCAGCAGGGGAGGACTGGCCAGGGGGGATGGGGGAAATTTCCCTCCAGGCTGCCTCTCATTTAATGATTTAGGGCTGGTACAGTGCCTGGTACATGTTTTTGTATAAGGCAATGTGAACCACTAGGCTGGCCAAGGGAAATCAATGCCTAATTACAGAGTAATTAGAGGGTGGGCAAGTTGGTAAATATAAACAGCATGATGCAGAGCAGAGGCTTGCCTGCAGGGTCCGTGGGAAAATATCTGTCTGATTTCGGGTGGAAATTGGTTGAAAGTATCGATCTGAGATGCTGAGAAATCTCGGGCTGATGTGGTCGATTCAGTGCGATAATCACAAACAATGAACGCGATGGAAACCCTGGCCCTTGTAACTCAAAATGTTTTATGTGCCCCCACCAATTGCCAGTGCATTATACTTCACTTGTCACACTGTCCCTCATGTGTCCTTGCTGTATTTCCCATGTGACTTTTGGCATATAGCACGTGGGGCACATGTGTGATGTAATTTGGGCCCGGGCTGCCGTGAAAATGGGCCTCTAGTTTTTGTTTTCCCTCCAGGCCAAAAGGTCCCAGTCCTCCCCTGCTTGTCAGTACTGGTGAAAGTACTAATGAGAACGGATATTGTCCCTTTCTATTTCATACTGTATTCAGGAACGCGCTCTGCTTGTACAACACACAATCTAATCCCTAAAAACCTTATCTAAGCCTGCTGCAACTCCTGTATGACTCCCTGCCAATTGAACCATGTCTGTTTTCTATTGACTTTCATTGTGTCCATCAGCATGCAAAACATATACAGCATCCTGGCAAGTTGTACAAGACAGGTCTATGCTTTCTGCTGCTGCAAATGGAGACAAATGATACATTGAAAACTGACGTATTTGAAGGGATCCTCTAGAATAACTTAGAATCTTTAGAATTGTCAATGTATCCACTTTCTGTATCTCTGGTTCGAAAAACTAGTGATGATCGTAACCAGCTAATTAGGATTATGCAAATTTTACGAAGATTTTTTCTCAATTTCACCTATACATAATTACAATTTGTACATTTCATTGATTTTGTATAGTCGTAATTTCGCATAAAATGTGGCGTAATTTTCGTGTAATTTTGTGCCGACTTTGGCAGTGAATAGCACAGCCCCCATACATGCCACTGACACCAAAATTGCTACATATGTTAAGGAGAAATGTGGGAATTTTTCAAAAAGACCTTGTAGTTTTTGAGAAAATCAATTTTAAAAATGCAAAGAAAAATGGTTTCTAAACTCAGAAAAATGACAATTTAAAAACCAATTCCCTTTGCATTTTAAAATCGAGTTTCTCAAAAACTACAAGGTCTTTTTGAAAAATTCTTTTTTTAACTTGTACCCACTATTCTCCTTACAGAGGCTTCCTCCAGCACCTGGCTGCAGCTCCGGTGCCTCCCGTTGTGCCGCGCTGCAGAAGCCGACCTCGCAAGGTTGGCTTCCTGGTCGGCCTCTTCTGCGCTCCAGCGCGCGGATCACGTGGTCCGGCCGACATCATCAGCATTGTACTGCGCAGGCAGTGCGGGACAACAGGAGGCACCGGAGCTGCGGCAAGGGCACATGATGGCTGCCAGGGGCTGGAGGAAGCCCCGGGTAAGTGGATTTTGTTTTTTATATTGAGCGTGGATGTTTCCTTTCTTTAAGGGCCAAGTTAATGAGCAGGGTTGGGACTTTATCCCCCCAGTTCACTTAAGGTGCACTTTTGAGATAGACACATTTAAAGAAACTTATTATAAGGTATTGGCCTATATATTGATAATAATGGGGAACTGCCACCCCTAGAGATATTAAGTCTCAACTTTTTATCCTCTGACGTTACTCTACGTTTGTATATGAAAATGTGTACCTATGAGCAGTGCTGCTCGGATACCCCTTTTCAAAATCCGGATCAGATTCGGATCCGGATACACCCCGATATCCGATCCGGGTCGGATATTTAAGTTCAAAATCCGAATCGGATATCCAACCCTAGTATCTAGCCGATTCGGATATCTGGGTAGAAAACTGGAAGTGGCCTATAAATTGCTTTAAATACGTTTTTTTTAGGGTATATGAGGCATGTAGCATCATTATTTTGTAAAGGGGAACACTAATTGATGATGTGGGGACTTAAAATCCCCCCCCCCCCCCCCAAAAAAAAAACAATGGCTGTCAACATTAGGCCTAGGTTCCAGACAGCGGTCGTGCAGCCCACCTTGTGTCCAAAGTCCAACCGCACAACTGGGACATGACAGTTTTCAGCCAAGACACCTCCAAAAAATTACACAGCAATTGTGTTTTGGGTTAAATATAAGTGGCATCAGTGGCCTGTGGCACCCTGGCGGTGGGAGCTGCACAGGCAGCAGGAGCAGGGCAATGCAGCAGCAGCAGGTGTAATGTGTGCCAGGAGCATGTTGCAATTGGCACTTAGCACATGTCATGTGGCACTTGCCAAGTGTATCCGGGTTATACAGCCAAATATTCGCCAAAGATAGCTAGCCGGATTCCTAGAGAAATCCGGAATCTTGAATCCAATCCGGATAGCGTAAAAAAAGTTCGGATATCCGGGTTACCAGGATATCCTGAATCCTGATGAGCAGCCCTGCCTATGAGAATACCATCATTGTTTTACTTGTATGACATACTAAAATCAATAAAATCTAATTGTTGTAAAAAAAAAAAAACAGAAGAGAGATCAAGAAATTGTTGATGTTCGCCATGTCATTTGTTCATGTTGTTTGATCCGCAGTCAGCCTGCATGTAATCATCTACAATGCCATAGGCTGAAAGGTTGTTTTTTTTGTAGATATGCATATGCAAAGAGGGAGATACTGGTTGCTTGGCAGTTACCACAATGCAACAAAGTTCCCACAATGCAATAAGGTTAATCGAAAGGAAACTGTCATGATTATAAAAATGACATCACACTATGGGATGGGTTTCACCACAATATCAGCCAGACCCCCCTGATGAACTATTTGAGAGAAGGTAACGATTTCTAATGGGAAAGGGGGTATCAGAAACGAACGATTGATCAGAAACGAACGGAAATCGGTCATAAAATCGCTAAAAAAAACGCTTGACTCTCATATCAAACATGCTGGAAATAATCGATCGGCTAGGTTAATCGGCCAAAAAATTGTATGTTGTGGATCCAGCAGCATAAGAAATGTGGGCTATCCCCCTTATTAAGAGACACAACCACAATAAAAACCTGACACAGGATCTAAATCTTCCCTTGTCTTTATCTTTTTTAATTTAATTTCCCTTCAGATTGACGATTGAAATGATTATTTTCAACAGGTCCCATCTGAATTCCAATAGTTTTTCTAATCAATAGACGTGATCAGAAAATCGGTCAAAAAAAAATCGGAGATCAGATGGGACCTGTTGGAAATAATCAATTCGACCTTCATTGTGACAGAAAATTGCATCATGTGACCCAGGCATTAGAAAGGGTAAAAAGTACCAAAGTCTTTACAGGAAAAGATTCCGCTGGCTGGAACCATAGATTCATACATGCATGAAGTTATGTTGAACCTATTTTAGTTCCTGGACGTAGTTTCTACGTCCAGGAACCATGCGCGCTCCCGCGGCCGATCACGCGCGTGCACGCGTGCTCCCGGCCCGCGGTTCGTTAGCCAGGCAATCAGTGAATCAGGCTATGGTGCCCGATCACTGATTCCTCTCCCCTGCTGAAAAAGCGACAGCTTCTCTCGGAAGCTGCGCTTTTTCTGGCTGTTACTTCCCCCATGCGTCTCTCTAAGAGTATGGGCTGGTGCACACCAAAACCCGCTAGCAGATCCGCAAAATGCTAGCAGATTTTTAAACGCTTTTTTTTATTTTTATGAGGCGTTTTGCTAGCGTTTTGCGGATTGCTGCTGCGGTTTTCAGTATAGTAGATTTCATATATTGTTACAGTAAAGCTGTTACTGAACAGCTTCTGTAACAAAAACGCCTGCAAAACCGCTCTGAAGTGCCGTTTTTCAGAGCGGTTTGCGTTTTTCCTATACTTAACATTGAGGCAGAAACGCATCCGAAATCCAAAAAATGCCTCACCCAGGCATTTTTCGTTTCTGCAAAACGCCTGCCGCTCTGGTGTGCACCACCCCATTGAGATACATTGACCAAGCAGATCCGCAGCCGCAAGCGGATCTGAAAACACCCAAAAAGCCGCTCGGTGTGCACCAGCCCTAAGTTACGCTTAGAGTGACGTCATGTAAACAAACTCATTGCCGCCATCTTGTGGCCAAAAAGTAAAACTACAACTAAAAGTAAAAAAAATAAAACTCAAGACACATTTACATTATCAAACTATTGTTTACATCCCACCCTCCCAAAAATACCCAAATAAAATGTTTAATATAAAAAAAAAGAAAAAACATTACAATAAAAAAAAATGTAAATATTTACCTAAGGGTCTAAACTTTTTAAATATCAATGTAAAGATGAAACATTTCTATATTTTCTTTATTTTAAACTTGTAAATAGTGATAGATGCAAAACGGAAAAAATGCACCTTTATTTCCAAATAAAATATTGTCGCCATACATTGTGATAGGGACATAATTTTAACTGTGTAATAACCGGGACATATGGGCAAATACAATACGTGGGTTTTAATTATGGAGGCATGTATTATTTTAAAACTATAATGGCTGAAAACTGAGAAATAATGAATTTTTTCAGTTTTTTTCTTATTCTTCCTGTTAAAATGCATTTACAGTAAAGTGGCTCTTAGCAAAATGTACCCCCCAAAGAAAGCATAATTGGTGGCGGAAAAAACAAGATATAGATCAGTTCATTGTGATAAGTAGTGATAAAGTTATAGGCTAATGAATGGGAGGTGAACATTGCTCAAGTGAAAACGACGAAACGCGAATGGGTTAAGCATTAGCTCATTAGTTTTATAGGTATAGTGTGCTCCTTTTCTGGTATGGATCTCGCCAGACTGCGGCTTGGCATTGTTTGTTATTAGCGGTTGCTATGGGAGACATTTTTGGTGTGGCACCTGAAACAGTTCCTTATGGTGAGATGAACATTCTTCACCTTGTAATCATTGGCTCCCGATGACAAGTTGTGTGTTCCTGTCCTGCAGGGCGTGTCGCTGGAGTTAATTAAGGCAGCGATGTCTGGTTCAGATAATGAACCTGAAGATGATAGCACTTCAATCAAGAGATCTGTTAAGTAAATATGAGGAGGTTAAGCTTTTGCATGTCTGTATTGTGAAATAGCATTTAAGGATATTTATTCGAGAGCAAACATACAAAGGAAAGTACTTTATTAAAACCACAACAGCTACCTAATCCTTATAGTATTCTAAAAAGACTTAGCTTCCTAAAGCGGGGTTGTCACCATAAAAATCAAATTTCAACAGCAACTGGTCTGGGTGTATTAAGTGAAAAAGATGCTAATCCTGCATTCAAAACTTTCAAAACTTTTTCTGCTGTTATGGTTTGGAGTTATTACATGCCTTAGGAGCACTGGCCCTTTAATAGCCATTGCCATTTAGTTGCATGCTGGGGGTTCTTTTTATCTATAATATATCCCTCCTCTTCCCTTTATCTCCCTGCCTAGCTGCCCAACTGAAACATGATCCCCTGCTCACTTGTGTTTACAAGCAAGGCTGAGGTGACTCAGCGATTGGAGGAGAAAAGAAAAAAAGTTAAGGGAAGAAATGGCATCAGGATTTACCCTCAAACTGTGGGCAAACGACACGGTTCCCACCAGGAACAGAATTCTCTTGATTTACTATATAACATTGAATAAAATCAAAACGTGGACAGTGCAATACATGTTGTGTAAGTAGAGCAAGTATTTATCTACTTATATATGTGTTTTTTTTCCCTGGCATAGTATGGCTGATCCTACCGCTTTAAAGAAAACCCAGCCTAGCGCTAGCTACATGCTTCCCCCCTCCCTGCAGCGTCCCCCCGTACTCATCGATCGCTGCTTGCCCATAAGGAAATCCCGTTCTGAACGGAATTTCCTTGAGGGCTTCCCCCGTCGCCATGGCGACAAACGGAGTGACGTCATCGACGTCGCCGACGTCGTGACGTCACAGGGAATCCCGATCCACCCCATAGCGCAGCCTGGCGGCGCATGGCCAGGCTGCGCAAGGGGTATACGGGGTGGGGTCTGTATCGCGGCAGGTAGTGGGGCATCGGCGGCGGGCGGCAGCGATCAGACCAAACATGCAGCTAGCAAAGTGCTAGCTGTGTGTTTGAAAAAAAAATTATGTAAATCGGCCCAGCAGGGCCTGAGCGGCACCCTCCGTCAGCTTACCCCGTGTCACACACGGGGTTACCGCCAAGGAGGTTAAAATCCAGCCTGTGCTCCTCTTCATGTACCAGTGTGGCCATGCTGCCACTGCCACTTCGGCTTACTGTGCAGGTTTAGCCATACTCGCATAGGCGCAGTACATGGACTGCACTCATTCAAGAAGAGGTGCATGGCCCCGATCTTCAAGCCCTTGTCTGATTTCTTTTGGGGGTCTGGGAGCGGTAACGGAGGACTGGAGGATGGTGTAAGGAGCCTCTATAGGGTGCAGAGGCTTCCCGCTTCCTAGGTAAGTATGTGGTTATTTAAACAATTATTCGCCTCAAAATACTTTAAAACGGGTCTGAGATGAAAAACTAACTATAACAAGTAACTTGTCTATATATCTTATATAAAGTTTAGATCGTTTAGATCTAGCTGCAAACAGTTTCGATAGTTTATGATTATTTATTCCTGTGATACATTGAGGGCAGCCATGTTCTGTTTGTCACAGGCTGGGGACTGGAGATGCTATCAGCTTGCCTGTGTGTAATGTGACAAATTCAGTCCCCTCTCCTCCTCCCTCCTCCCCTCTGCCTCTGAAATCTCTGGCTAGTAACCTCCTCCTCCTCCTGCCCAGACTGAACTCCCATAAGTCCTTGCTACGGTACCAAGGCACTCTGAAATTGTGGGCGAGGCTTGTTTAGTTTATAAGGAATTAGAGTATTAAAACAAAACAAAAAAAGTATTTGGCTTGAGGAATGCCCTATAAACTATATGAAAGGAACACAATTATGCAATGAGAAAAAGTTTATCTCGGATCCACTTTAAGCATTTAGGCCTATTGTTCTTACACTTTTTTGTTGATGGCACTCTTGTTGGCTTTTACATTTTTTCAAGGGATCCCCTCGGCAAAAACAACTAGCAGGATGCTGTCATGACCTTTATTATGCAGCATTCTCCCTAAAAGTAGTCATTAACTGCCCCTCCACTCCTGGCAACAGCCCCCCTCCAATCGTCCACGCCCCCCACATTAAGTAGCATTACCCCCTCCTAATAGTCATTGACCCCCTCATTATACAGCACCTCCCTGTATGAACATAACAAGGTTATATAATGAATCTTGAAAAGCACATAGACATTCCCCCACATGGTGACTGCAGTTAGTACCACCCCCTTTAATTATGCAGCATCAACTAAGCACCAATTCCAGATTGTAAGTGACCCCCATTAGCTGGACAAACATTTCCTTACCTATCCAGGCCAAGCTGCATTGATCTGTCCCTCCACCCTGATTCCTCTGATGTACAACTTCAACCATAGCTGCCGGGACTAAAGACTAACTTGCAGGTAATGCAGCCGCATTATATATCAATGTGCGGTTGCATTACCAGATGGCAGTGCACAAAGGACACGTGATAAAGGCCTGTTGTAATGATTGGGTGCTGCAACTCAGACGTCTGATTATTTTGTGATCTGCAGAATCACCATTAATACAGACGCTATACCTGATTATGTGGTGATCTGCAGTATCACCAATAATACTACGGTAGTATAGCTACCTGAGAGTAAGGTGTGATGTTTGGTGCAACAGTATAGACTTCTCCAGAGGAGCTGGAGGGTCTACCAACACAAATAACAATACCTTTACCAGAGGAGCTGGCAAAGTACTAATAATGAAAGAATTAACGAAGTTTGGCTAAACCTTACCAGAGGAGCTGGTAAGGTACTAACAGCACAAATGAGTGAATAGTTTAACTAGACCTTGCCAGAGGAGCTGGTAAGGAACTAACAGCACAAATGACTGAATAGTTTAACCGGTTCAGCACCGCAGTCCGAAAATCTCATGCATCCGAGCAACGTTCACCTCCCATTCATTCGCCTATAACTTTATTGCTACTTATCTCAATTATCACAATGAATTGATCTAGATCTTGTTTTTTCCGCCACTAATTAGGCTTTCTTTGGGCAGTACATTTTCAAATCCATTTTAACAGGAAGATTAAGAAAGAAATGAAAAAAATTCATTATTTCTCAGTTTTAGGCCATTATAGTTTGAAATTAATATACGCTACCGTAATTAAAACTCATGTATTTTATTTGCGCATCTGTCCCGGTTATTACACCGTTTAAACAATGTCCCTATCACAATTTATGGTGCCGATATTTCATTTAGAAATAAAGGTGCATTTTTTCAATTTGCGTCCATCACTATTTATAAGCTTATAATTTTAAATAATATAATAACATACTCTCTTGACATGCATATTTAAAAAGTTCAGACCCTTGCTTGGGTAACTATTTATGTTGTTGTTGTTTTTTTTTTATTGTACTTTTTTTTATTTTTTTTTTAATAAAAAATGTATGTGGGTAATTTTTGGTGTGGGAGGGAAACTTTTTATTTTACATGTAAAATAATATTTTTCTTTAATTAAAAATGTATGTGGGTGCAGTTTACTATTTGGCCACAAGATGGCCACAGTGAAAAAATTCCTGGATGCGAACGATCTCGCATCCAGGAACTAAAAATCAGAGGAGTTGTTTCCTGGGGGCAGAAATACCGCGCTCTCTGCGGGGAGGTTAGATCGGTGAATGGGAATTATATTCCCATTCACTGATCGGGTGGCTAGCGGCGGGCGGCGGGTGCGTGCGCGGGCGCGCGCCCGATCGCGCGCACCACACAGGGAAAGATGCAGTGCCTATCTGGACGAGAAAGCTCGTCCAGATAGGCCGAACTGGTTAACTAGACCTTGCCAGAGGAGCTGGCAAGATACTAACAGCACAAATGACTGAATAGTTTAACTAGACCTTGCCAGAGGAGCTGGCAATGTACTATCAGTCACTGGAGCTATGCAAGTAAGTCTGAACCTTACCAGAGGGGCTGGTAGGTTCTAATGGCCAGAGCACCTCACCAGTGGCAAGGGCCCACTGGTGAGTAGAGTAGTCAGACAGGCAAGGTTCGATAACAGGCAGGTAGAGATAGTACAAAATCGGCAGGCGAGAGAGTAGTTAATATCAGGCAGAGGTTCAGCAACTTAAGTCAGAGGTACAGAATAGTTTAGCAATAGCAAGGTCAGAGAGTAGCCAGAATCATACACAGGTTATCAGAGTACAATGTAATAATAACTAACTATAGATAGATGTATATCGCAAACACTGCATATACATCTATCATCAACAGGAACCTCACTAGGTCTGAGCGCTAACAACAGCAGACAAGTTGCCAATGATATGTGAAGGCTTAAGAAGCCGAGGAGAGCCCAGCGCCACGCCCCCTAGCAATCAGCCAATCCGACCGGCAGGTCAGCTGACGCGCCTTCTTCCAGCATAAAGGTCCTGTCTCCGCGTGCGCCCGCGCGATACAGAGACCCTATGAGCAAGAGACAATGCTGTTCCCGGCGTGCTGGACGCCGCTGGGACGGATAAGGCCTGTGAACAGGGAACAAAGGCGGCTGCGGGTATAGCCTGCGTATCCGCAGCCGCCATAGTTTCAGATGTTACACCTGTCGGCTGAAACATTGTGGGCCAGATTTATCAAGAGTGCCTGAGACAAAATATTAGTAGGTTTTTAAAAATTAATGCAGAACTGTCTCAGGCACAGGGTCGGGCCGAGGCAGAGGCAGGAGAGGCTCCAGCCTCAGGGCGCAGTGTAGGAGGGGCGCACAACTCATTCAGCTATCATTCCCCTATTGTGTTTGAAGCAGAGAGCAATAAGAAAAGGGGATACATGGCAGTGACTGCAAGCCAGATAACTAGAGATTACAGTGTTAGGGGCCCTGGGACGCCTCTTAGTCTAATAGCAATCAGTGTGTGACAGCTGGGGTGGAATGGATGTGGGGGGGCGCACTTTGGAGTCTCAGCCTTGGGTGCAGGGGGAACTTGTCCCGGCTCTGCTCAGGCATCTTAAGAAATCATTAGATAGTGCAGATTCCTTCTAAAACTGTTGTAAAATAGGAGAAGCTAGGAAGGTCTCTCAGACAGTGCAGTGTGTGAGGGGAATTGCTGTTGCTGAGGTAACCAACACACCTGCTGTATTGATAGCAGCAGGCTCTGAGGAGGAATTCAGCAGGGGGGAGGAGCACATCACAAATCATGTCTAGCCTGCAGTTCTACATCTGTAGAACTGCTATCAAGCACTTCTTAATCTGCGCCAGTTTAGGGATGGATTTGCACTTTTCTTAACTGTAGTGCAGCTCTAGAAATTCATGCTAAATTGCCACTATTAGGCCCTTTTCCACTAGAGCAATTGTGATTGCTGAATCGCAAAATCGCAAATCGCTAGTGATTTTAAAATCGCTAGGGTTGTTACTTTATCATAGAAATCACGAGAAGTATTTTTTACTACAGTGATTTGATTTGGAAATCGCAAATCGCAATCGCTTTCTGGAGCGATTTTTACAATGATAATGCAATGCAAATGAAAATCGCAAATCGCAATCGCATAACAGAATTAATGAAAAATCGCAATTGCTGGCGTTTGTGATTTGTGATTGCAATTGCTAGTGGAAAAGGGCCCTTACCTAGAATTTAAGAAGGTTCTTATAAGTTATTATCATGCAGAACTGTTCTCCCTGCTGGTTAGAACAGATTAAGAAGAAAAAACTGTCGGTAATGCTTTGATAAATCTCCCCCAGAGTCTATTGCTACAATGATTCATTAAATTTGGTACAATTGCGTAAAATCCAGGTTTGAGACCCAGTCATCTTTCCTCTGTAATGCACAAAGGACCCCATCCTTTGTGCACGCTGAGGCACCCATGGGAGGTGCTCAAGGCGCACCACGGTGCAGCAGCACCAGGTTTGAGAAGCCCTGATTTAGGCTGATGACATCGTATCAAAATCTTTAATGTATATAAAATATCACAAAGTTGAACAAAATAGGATTCCTTGGGGTTAACCTGGCTTCCTCAGAGAGGAATTGATAGTTTGAATAGAACCCTCACATCCCAGTACGATTAAAGTGAGTCGAAAATGAAATGATGACATAAACAATTGTATCTTCTCCTAATAATGTATTTTATTCTATATGCCATTTTTATGTACAAACTACTTTTGTCTACAAAACTTTGTATGATTTGTTATCAGTGGTTGAGCAGATCCAGTCATAGGAACAATTATGCAGAGAGCAGAAAGCGTTTTCTCTACGTGCCTAGACTCCTCAAGCATCATTACAGGACACAGCACTTGTGGAGGGGTAGAAAGGCTGGGGGTAGAACAGCGCTGTTCACAAGACCCTGCTGAACATTAAATAGGGACTGTCTACCAATCTTTGTCTGCAAAACTTTATATTAGTCAAGTAGAGTATAGTGGAAAAGCTGGCATTAAATGCTGGCTCAGGAGAGGCCTGTATGTCACACCTGTATGTCAGTTGGCTGATGGTGTAATGGTTAAGGGCTCTGCCTCTAACACAGGAGAACAGGGTTCGAATCTCGGCTCTGCCTGTTCAGTAAGCCAGCACTAATTCAGTAGGAGACCTTTGGCAAGTCTCCCTTACACTGCTACTGCCAAAGGGCGCGCCCTAGTGGCTGCTGCTCTGCTCTGGCGCTTTGAGTCCGCAAGGAGAAAAGCGCAATATAAATGTTATTTGTCTTGTCTTGTCTTGACCTAATAGAGTTGTGCTCACGAGAAGTCGGTGCAATGAAAGCTGTGTAGATGAAGAGAGACGGAGCACCAGCTCTGCTCATAGGATTTATTGTGACAATACAGGCATACCAGGGATAGTACAGGCAAAGATACCAGCCTAACATTGTAAACTTTGTATGGTTCCTTATCTGTGGCTCAGCAGATGCAGTTATTAGAACAATTTTGCAGAGAGCAGAAAGTTTTTTCTTTCCTTCCCTTTAGTTGTCAGTATGTCAGGACAGGCTCCCCTGTGGCTTCTGGGCCCCCCTGCAGCTGCATTCCTTGCAGGGTCTATTGTTACACCCCTGCCTCCAATATATTTATGCCACTGAATGAGGATGCAGATCAAGTGGTCTGACTTAAAGGAAACATGAGACGTGTAAAAGGGCTGTATTTACACTTACCTGGGTCTTCCTTCAGCCCTATGGGGTGTGTGGGCTCCCTCACCATCCTCTCCCACTGCTCCGTTCTCTTATAATTACCCTCGGTAATCCACTCAGCCGAGCTCTTCTGCGCATGTGCACAGTGGCCACACCCTCTCCCCCCCATCACGCTCCTGCTGCCAGGAGCAATCTTCTCCTGCACAGGGCCGGGCTGCGCATGTGCAGAAGAGAATTACTGGCCAGATTGCTGGGGAGGATAAGAAGTGAACAGAGAGGATGGCAAGGGAGAGCACACACCTCGTGGGGCTGAAAGAAGCACCAGGTAAGTATAAATACACTATATAGAGAGTTTAATGTGTGCACCAAACCCCAAGGCTCTTCCCCGCGCTGGCCACGCTGGGGGTAGGGTCTCGCTATGTGGGTCCCGAGCAGTGATAGGGCTTTTATAGGAGCATTGGGGAGCCGCCCCGTGGCGCTCCTGGATAGTGCTAATGTAGCATGAACTAATCCCTGCAGGGCAACCGCTTTGCAGTATTAGTTTTATAGCCTGCATATTTTGGCATGCGAAAACAAATACATATTTGCATGAGCAGTCAGTGGCATAGCAATAGGGGGTGCAGAGGTAGCAACCGCATCAGGGCCCTTGGGCTAGAGGGGCCCTGTGGGGCCCACCCTCAACCACAGTATTAGCTCTTTATTGGTCCTGTGCTGATAAAATTCACTTCTATAGATGATTTGAATGATAATATTCATTAACAAGCTGTTCCCCATCCCTTTCTTGCACCTCTGACACTGTGGTTGTCTGTTATTGGTTTTGGTGAACCGTATCAATTGTTATGGATAGCGCGCTTGGGGGGGGGGGAGGCCCAATGCAAAACTTGCACCAGGGCCCATAACTACGCCACTGTGAGCAATGTCTCGTGATTAGCCAATTCAGCCAAATTTGCAAAGCCAGGTTTGTCAGGTTTTAACTTGGTGTTTGATGCTCACATAAAATTATTTGGTGTAAAGTATGAATACAGTAAAACAATCGAGAGCGGCGCTGGGTATGTAAAAAAATGCAAATTTATGCCATTTTTTAAATGCAAATGTATGCTATTTATTAAACAATTCTCATTCATCAAAGTTAAAATATATACGTATTGCAATACTCCAGGATAAAAAGAATGATGCTCATATGTATCAAGTTCTCACACACCACACACAGATCAGGAGCTACCTGAATTCCCCTTATAAAGTGACGTATGTTGGATGCAAAAAATTGCTTTTAAAAAATATATGCTAAAAAAGCTAAACTAAAAAAGAAAACTGCGATCAGTATTGGTAATAGAGGAGGCCGTGGTGGACTTACCTCCTCCAAGCAGAACACACGACACGACAGAAGCGCTCAGCTTTGATGTTACTAGCAGATGCTTTTTTGCTCCTATCTGTATTGCATAAAGTGCAACTGCGAAACGCGTTGCACTTTATTTTGGAGTACCCAATAAACGTTTTTTGACTGAAAATCTACAGTTGTGTGTCTGCTTGGAGGAGGTAAGTCCACCACTACCTCTTCTATTACCAAATTGGTTTTTAAGCTCATTTAGTCCCTTTTATTCTTTTGACGCCTCTGGTATCTTATTGCTACATTGAGTCCACCCTAGGTGGAGGGTTGTACCCACTTCCTTCTTCTACTACAGAGAGCGATTTCTTAATCCTGAGTGGGGTCAGGACAATCTCCCCACCTGCCTACACAGTGGTTGCCTAATGGTAACCTTGGTTTGTATTACATTTTTAATGACTCTATAAATCTTCCATTACCAGTACATACTACCCTATATTGGGCTCTTGGTGTTCTCTTCTTCTCCTCATATGACGCATATGATTGGTGCATAATATATGGAACAACAGAACTGAAGATCTATTCAGTAAATTGGAACTGTGTTAGGGATCAATACTGATTACAAGATTCCTTTTTTAGCTTTGCCTTTTTAGCATATATTTTTTAAAGCAATTTTTTTTGCATCCAACATACGTCACTTTATAAGGGGGATTTGGGTAGCTCCTGATCTATGTGGTGTGTGAGAACTTTTGATGATACACATGAGCATCATTCTTTTTATCCTAGAGTATTGCAATACATATTTGGCTTTGATGAATGAGAATTGTTTAATAAATAGCATAAATTTGCATTTAAAAATAGCATAAATTTGCTTTTTTTTTTACATATCCAGCGCCGCTCTCGATTGTTTTACTGTATTTAGTTTTATCTGGAGTGGGTAAGGGGGAATCCTGGCTTCTGAGAGTTTGGCAGCAGGAAGTGAAGTTTTTTTTTTCCTTAGGTTTGCAGCGTCCTTCAAAGCTTGATTAAGTACTAATACAGCCTCTTTACACATCTCAGGTACACTTTAAGTCTGACTGCAATAGTTACATACTCTTTTCATTAAATTGTGCCGGTTATTTTCATTGTATGACTAATTGCTATGTAACATGTACATTTTCACAAAAGGTTATCCAGAAACACCCAGTAGAGAGTGCGTTAAGCTCACATGTAGCAACACAGCACAACATAATGCGCAAAGTGTGAGCTCACCCAAAAATTTCAGCAGGATGGTAAGGCAACTGGCTTTGTGTGAAAGGAAATATGGCAGCCTCCATATATCGGGTCTCAGTGCAGTACTGGTTGATTTATATAAAGGTACTCTGAGCACCTCTCAGTGGCATGCCTTTAAAGGGAATGTCCAAGCAAAATAAAAAAATGAGTTTCACTTACCTGGGGCTTCTACCAGCCCCATACAGCCATCCTGTGCCCTTGTAGTCACTCACTGCTGCTCCAGTCCCCCGCTGGCAGCTTGCCGTCCTCGGAGGTCGGAGGGACGCATTACGTACATTTTTATGCATTCCCGCTAGTGCAGGAACATTAAACACATACATTTTTACGCATTACTGGTTCAATGCGTAAAAATGTATGCATTGAATCAGTAATACGTAAAAATGTATGTGTTAATGTTCCTGCACTAGCGGGAATGCGTAAAAATGTACGCAATGCGTCCCTCCGATCTCCGAGGTCGGCAAGCTGCCAGCGGGGGACTGGAGCAGCAGTGAGTGACTACGAGGGCACAGGATGGCTGCATGGGGCTGGTAGAAGCCCCAGGTAAGTGAAACTCATTTTTTTATTTTGCTTGAACCTTCCCTTTAATCACTTTATCCACCACAACTACAGTATATCTAAGTCCTCTGTGACTTCATCTAAACCACAAGGATGTAGATATACATCTTGTAGCAGAAGCAGTGATGTGCAGGATTGGGCTTGCTCCTGTGCACACCGCTGGCAGTATCTGATGATGCACTAATTGGCGAAAAGGAATATATGTTCCCTGAACCAATAAGATTGATTTTTACCATTAAAAATACTTTTATTTTCTCAATTCATAGTAAAAATTGCACCCTGTAGCATTAATTCAAAATCAAATATATTCACCATAAATTGTGACAGGAACATAATCTAAGTTTTTTGATAAATGCTAGAAGTAGCCAAACGAAATTTATGTTTTTATCTACAGTAGCCCTTTATTTTCAAACTGGAATTGGTGAAACTGAGAAATAACGTGTTTTTTTCTATTATTTCCTTTTTTTCTCATTAAAGTGCATAGAAAACAAAATTGTTCAAGGGAAAAAAATGTAATACAGTGAAAGTCTAGCTTGTCTTGAATAAAACAATATATATTTAATTTAGGTGTCATAAGTAGGGATAAAGTTATTGCTGATTAAATAGGGACATAGCTAAAATGTAAAAAGTGCTCTGATCCATAAGTGGGAAACAAAGTCTGGATGTGAAGTGGTTAAAGAGGAACTGTCGCAAAAATATTAAAATTTAAAACACAGCCATACATTACTTTTCTCCTATGTTGCTGTCACTTACAGTAGGTTAGTAGAAATCTAACATTACCGATAGGTTTTGGGTTAGTCCTGTCAAAAACCCTTGCGGTTCTTGCCTTTTTCATGATTGCTAACTCAGTAAAGGACCAGCCCTTAAAGCGTTGCTATCATATAAATCCGGCATAGTGGGGTCAGATCCCTCTATAACAGTAATTATAGATTGACAGTGTACCTTGAAATGAATCAGAGCACTCAGTATATGATTTTATATAAAAAATTGTATTTGCTTATCATACAGCGTATATACAAAATATGAACAGTTCCAAGTAGTGTTTCCTTCTAACAGTATTCCATCTTATATAGACCTTTATAGCCAAGCGTTCATCAATCTTCCAAGTACATTCAAAAAAGAATATAACAGTTGTGTTATGTAGAATAATATCACAAGTAGTTTCATCTGTATCAATAGTTGTGTATCTAGCAGCTGTGTAAAACTTGTAGTAATCTTCTTAAAGAAATAGCAAAAAAATAGCTTCTAAAAAACTTATTGCTAACATCTTAACAAACCTTAATGCTGAAAAATTAATAAAGTAAATCACCAGAATATTAAGCATATTACACCTTCTCTGTCATCTCTACAGCATCTAGAACCACGTGTGAGAAGGTAGCTTCTGCCTCATGTGTCTTCTCAGGAGATTGTTGAGCTTCTGCAAACTATGAGCTTTCAGCTCCTACTTTTATAGGGATAGGAAGCAATATGACTGCCTAGTCTGGAATTTCCCTGAATCCCAGGTTCTGATTGGCTAAATCTTCCATGCTATCTTTGACATTTAAAATACCCATAACTCTTTTTTGTTTTGAATACCTTAATTATCTTAACTGTGAGAATCTACATCATTTGGAGTGCTTGACATTTGATATAGGGTCATTTCTGACGCAGTTAATTAAAAATGGACGCCACCAGCCATCTTGTCTGCTGGTTGACTTTTTTGCTCCAGACATTGAGACTAAACAATTGCTCCAGACATTGAGACTAAACAATGTCATTCACGCATTTCTGATAACGTGTTCTCTGCTAATTAGGTTGGAATGTCTCAGTACTTTCCCAGGTCAGGTTGCCACTATAACACTGTACACAGACCTGTAAGAACCTTCAGCAATTTAAGGCTTATTGAAACATACAGGGCTTCTAATATACTCATTTAAATATAAAGCTTATTATATAATTCTTCTTAAAACAATTAATCATATAAGAAATGATTTCATGTTAAATCTTAATAATATAAAATAATGTTCTATATATTTGCCTTTCTTATGAATAAATATAATAACTTCAACCGGCAGAGGTCAGCATTTCATAACGATCTGTATTAATAATATTAATTTTTTAAGACTATTACTATTATTATTATTATTATTATTATTAACAACACGTCAACAATTCTCCAGAATCATAACAATCTCACGAGAATGTTTTACTGTCTTGAAACATCACCAGCTTTCAAATGTCATTTGTATTTCAAAGTATTAAAATTATATTATATAGGGTTTAACAATAACTATTTCTTTCTTTAGAAGGACTGTATTGATTATTAATATTTATTAATATTTAGATTAATAATATTTATGTGTAATAAATGAGCAAATGTATATATAAAATTGCTACAGTAATGGGACTTTAAATTTCTCCCAGTCTTTACACAGAAGCATCTTTCAAATGTCAAGGCCACACACTAACATAAACAAGACTGTTCTGGCTTTTTGTAACTAGAATAATCCAATTATTAGTTTCACTGCTTGGAGTATGAGATGTCACAAAGCAATATTTTAAAAAAGTACTCTAACTTTACAGTTTACAATGAAATTTTGCATAGAACATTAAAACTTAAAACATACACATATGACAGCTTTTCCTGCATAAATAAAACCTCTAGAATTCTGACAGTCCATCTCTTCATGGGGAATTCTCAGTATGGCCTTTATTCTTTATAAAGACATTCCGTGAGATTTATACTAAAGATGCTGGCCAGCCTCCCTGCTTGCTACACACTTTTTTGGCAGTTGGACGGAGCAACTGCCATTCACTAAGTGCTTTTACAAATAAGGAAAACACTGAGAACCCTACATGAGAAGATGGGCTACTCCAAAATCTGTCGATAATGTCAGATTTCTAAGATTTCTACTACTTACTGTAAGTGACAGCAGGATAGGAGAAAAGTAATTTATGGCTCATTTTACTCTGGAAGAAATGTACTTCTTATCTGAGTATGTTTACATGTATTTTAAATTTTAACATTTTCGCGACAGAGGTCCTTTAAGCTTCAAAATGGATCCAGTTAAAATGGATTTGTTTTTCACAATTTTGTGCTTTTCTAGTATATTTTTCCCATACATTTTAACAAATGGTAAAAATGTGGTGAGTGTTTCTATTATGGCAATATTTTTGTTTTTTACCAATAGGAAGGAATTGGGAGTGGTTATGCTGTACCCAGCAATTTTTACCCATATGGCCTTGTTTAATGTACTGTTTTATTTTTTATGTACCATGTAATGTATCGTTTAATGTTATGTACTGTTTACATTAATGTACCATATGTTAATGTGACACTGCTGGTATGCAAGTGGTTAATGTACCGCTAAAATACAGCTTGGTTGGCACGTTTAAAGCTCTGCATGAGCCTTGCTTTTACCAGGAAGTAGGCAAAATATGACTCTGACAGGAGGAACAGGAAGTTTAGGCTATCCACTTTGACATACGATTTGTGTGCAAAGTTCCGTTTGTGTAGGAAGGTCTGTTTTTGTATTGGCTTTCATTGCCTCTGTGGGGATCTGCTGTTCGGGAAAAAAGAGTGCCAAGTTCAGATCAGGGGTGTAACTAGAAATCACTGGGCGCCCCTGCAAAACTTTGGATAGGGCCCACTTCCCCCCCCCCCCCCCCCCTTGCTTTCTGCAAAGACTGAGAACCAATGTTAATCCGTTGGCTAGTGCACACTTGAATGTGCTTTTCCGCATTTTCGTGCCAAAATTTGTGATTGCACACGAAAATAGCCGTGACATGAGTTATTGCGGTTTAGTGAATCAAGCCCTTGGTGTGCAGAAAACGTACAGATGAGTGTGCTCCCAGCCTCAGCTTTTTACACTCACTCTGTCCATCTCTGATGGAGCAGAAATGGCTCTGCAGACTCCTCCAGCATCACTACAGTACACAGCACTTGGGGAGGGGTAGAGAGGTTGGGGCAGGGCACTGTACACAAGAGCTTGCTGCACACTGAATAGGGACTGTCTACAAATCTTTGTCTTGCAAAACTTTTTGTGATTCCTTATCAGTGGCTGAGCAGATGCAGTCATTAGAACACTCGTGCAGAGAGCAGAACGTTTTTCCTTCTGTGCCCTTAGTTGTCAGTCTCCAAGGACAGGGAAAAAGGACTTCTCCCCCCACAGGGCCCCTTGTGGCTTCTGGGCCCCCCTGCAGCTGCATCCCTTGCAGGGTCTATTGTTACGCCCCCTTTTCAGACTCTCCGCTCAGTTTCCACTCAGTTTTCCTGAACATATGCAATGGATCCATTTTTGGTATTGGTATTGGAATAAATGTTATATATTATGTAGTAATTTTCCAGGCTGTTACTACAAGTATTTCTGAAAAGAGCATTATTGTAGTCCTGAGATCATACTGTCGTTATATTATATTAGTAGAAGATTATATTTTGTTCAGCCTCCTATAGCAACAACTATAACCACAAAACAAAACACAATTTTTATAAGAACCACTCGGTTATGACATTGGATACACTAGATCATAACACAAGCAAGAAGATTCCAGTTTCCAGTCCGTTTCATTGTGCCACACAATTATATGGAGATAGCTGACTACATCATTATTTAACAGGTTGAACAGGTTGCTCTGTTCATGTTGGGATTGAAATATTTTTGTGGCTTTTAATGAGTTTATTTCTCACTAACAGAGCCATAGACGTCTCAATTCACCATCAATATACAGCTGATTCCATCACGAATCGGCCGTGAAACCAGTAACGCAAATATTGCTTTATCGATTTCTGTCTGAACTTGATTGATCTGGTCAATCGGACCAGATGGAAAATTTTGCTTGATTGCCGGCAGGTCGGTAGTCTGTCGCTAGTGGTACAGAATAGCGGCAGTACTCTCACTCTGTCCGCCCGCCGAGTGTCCTCCCAGGTTCGGTGCTTTAACGTCTTCTGGCCGGTCTGCTCCTCCATGTTTCCATATTCTCTTCGGCGTCATGTGACAAGCCAAAGTTCAAACACTAGAGGGCTGGCAGCACTCAGACAGGCCCTCTAGTGTTTGAACTAGCTTGTCACATGACACGGAAGAGAAAAACACAGGAAGGAAAAGACCTGCTGGAGGAAGTTCTTGAGTAATGACAGCTGCAAGAACACAATGTAAAGGTACGATCATCTCAGGAGTAACACGTTGATACATTTCAGGTTCAAAACTTCTGGATAAGGCATCAGCCTTCACATTTTGGATTCTGGCTTGTATGTTATAACAAAATTAAATCGGCAGAAAAACATTGCCCAGCGTGCCTGCCTAGCGTTGAGTCTTTTAGCCCCCTCGATATACTCTAAATTCTTGTGGTCGGTCTAGACTGTAACAGGGTGAACCGCTCCTTCCAACCAGTGCCTCCACTCCTCAAAGGCCATCTTTACAGCCAAAAGTTCTCTGTTGCCTATATCATAATTGCGTTCTGCGGAAGAAAATTTCTTAGAGAAGAATGCACAGGGATGCAAGCACTCAGGACGACCAGAGAATTGAGAGAGGACTGCCTCTACGCCGACCTCAGAGGCATCAACCTCAACAAAGAAAGGCAATCCAACATCTGGATGGGTAAGGATAGGAGCAGAACAAAAGGCTGACTTGAGAAAAGCTTTGTAGGCCTGTGAGGACCAGTTAACATCTGCGTTTTTCTTTGTCAAATCAGTGATAGGAGCAACCAAGGTGGAAAAGTTTTTAATAAATTTACGATAGTAATCGGTGAACCCCAAGAATCGCTGAATAGCCTTAAGACCACTGGCGTAACAATAGGGGATGCCGCCTTTGGCCCGCTCAGGGACTTTTGTGGGGCAGGAGGGGTCGCAGCAGAAGAGGAGAGCGTGGCCGCAGATCGGCGGGGAAGGGGGACATTCCCCCCCCCCTCACCTCGGGCTCTCCTCTCAGCGCTCCCCCTCCTGCAACCATTCTTGGCAGCGGGCAGGCAGCAGTGGCGGCAGGCTGAACACATTACCTCCTTCTCGCCGGAGGTCTTCCGATCTCTAAGAGCAACTTCCTGTTTACACAGGAAGTTGCATGAAGCTCTTAGAGATCGGAAGACCTCCGGCGAGAAGGAGGTAATGTGTTCAGCCTGCCGCCGACGCTGCTCGCTGCCACCAATGATTGCAGGAGGGGGAGCGCTGAGAGGAGAGCCCGAGGTGAGGGAGGGGGGGGGGGAATGTCCCCGCTCCCCACCGATCTGCGGCCACGCTCTCCTCTTATGCTATGACCCCCCCTGCCCCACAAAAGTCCCTGAGCGGGCACTAGGGAGGTGGGGGGGGGGGGCCCGGATTTTTTTTTTTTTTTACAGGTGGGCCAGGGGATTTCTAGATACGCCCCTGCTTAAGACCCTTAGGTAATGGCCAGTCTAATACTGCAGAAAGCTTCTTCTGGTCCATTGAGAGTCCCGTGTCACTTGTGTGACCTTGAAAAGACATTTTTCTAACTTGCCAAACAAATAATTTTAAAATGTCATCTAGGTAAAGTACCACAAATTTACCCAATACATCCGTAAAAATATAATTTACAAAGTCTTGGAAGACAGCGGGGGCATTGCAAAGGCCAAAAGGCATCACCAAGTACTCATAATGGCCGTCCTGGGTGTTAAAGGCTGTCTTCCATTCATCCCCCTGGCGTATTCTTATTATATGCACCTCGTAAATCTAATTTAGAGGAAATTCTGGCTCCTGAAACCTGAGAAAAAAGATCATCAATCAATGGCAAGGGATACTGATTTTTAATGGTAATTTTGTTAAGTACAGGGACGTAATCCCCCATCTTTTTTTCTCTACAAAGAAAAATCCCACTCCTGCTGGAACCGTGGAAGGTCAAATAAAGCCCTTCTCGAGATTGTCCCTGATGTATTCCTTCATGGCTAGTTTTTCAGGACCAGTAAGATTATAAAGATGACCTCGCGGGAGCATGGTACCAGGCAGGCAGTAAGTCAATGGGACAGTTATATGGTCTATGTGGAGGTAATTTATCAGCCGAATTAGAAGAAAAGACATCAGAAAAACCTTGATAAGGTGGTGGTATGTTGACAGATTCCACTCCCAGACATTGGAGTGGAATGCTCCTCAAACATATCACCTGACATTGCTGCGACCAACTGGTAAGTTGTCCTGAGCACCAATCTATACGAGGGTTGTGGACCTGCAACCACGGCAGGCCTAGAACCAAAGGGCTAGAGGGCATCCTGAGCATATAAAACTAATTTTTTTCAATATGCATGGCCCCAACCTGCAGAGAGATTTCAGGAGTAATAGAGATGGGTTGTTTGATCTGCAGAGGAGTGTCGTCAATAGCGGTGACATATAGTTTGTTCTGCAAAGGTACGGCAGGAATACCCAAATCAGTGGCAAGGACAGTATCAATGAAGTTATCTGCTGCCCCGGAATCAATTAAGGCCTGGGAGCGAAAGGGCTTATTGTCCCAATGAATAGTTACAGGTAATAAAATTTAGAAATGTTCTTTCTATTTTAAAGGGAAGAGACTGCTTGCCCAAGTGAAGTTCCCCAAGTTCACCTAGGCGCTAGAGTTTTCCGGCGCCTTCTTTGCAGAACATGACTGAGCAAAATGACCTTTCACACCACAATACATACAAAGTCCTTCCTGCCTTCTCCTGAGTTTTTCAGCGGGGGAGAGTTTAGAAAACCCTAGCTGCATGGGCTCTTCACCAGAGGTGGAGAAAGTGCTACTTGGTTTATTGGTACTCCCTAAAGCAGAATATGCTTTACCCTGACGTTGATGCCTAATTGGTCTATCCACCCGTATAGCCAAAGAGAAAGCATCCTCTAAATTCTTGGGTTTGGGATGACTGACTAGTGCATCATTCACAGAATCCGCTAACCCGACTAGAAACTGATCCAAGAGTTCTGCCCCACCCCACTTAACAGAAACAGACCATTTCCTGAACTCAGCAGCATACTCCTCAGCAGTATGTAGACCCTGACGGAGGTCTCCTAACTTGCAAGCAGCAGTGGCTGAGATATCAGGATCTGCATAAATAGTTGCCATGGCATCAGTTAAGCTTTCTACAGAGGTGAGCGCTTCATGATCGGGGCTCAACCCATAGGCATTTGTGAGTCACCCTGTAATAAGGTTTTAATCAATGTGATCTCCTGTGCTTCAGTTCCAGAAGATCTCAGCCTAAC
This sequence comes from Hyperolius riggenbachi, assembly GCF_040937935.1. NCBI lineage: Eukaryota > Metazoa > Chordata > Amphibia > Anura > Hyperoliidae > Hyperolius > Hyperolius riggenbachi. The sequence goes on along the minus strand of NC_090657.1, from coordinate 35,212,420 downwards.
TTCAAGTAAGAGAGATTCCAAAAGTTGCTAAAATCGGATCGTAAGCCTGAAAATTTTTCTGATAGAGGCATTTTGGGTTCTAGGATAGGGATGTTAGGAGCACTTGAAGGAACCTGTTGCTGATTGGCACTAGCAGAGACATTCATCTGAGCAAGGGTAGTAGACAATTGAGTCAGCTGGGTCTGTTCAGTGGAAACCTGCTCAGTGAGCCGATTAACAGCTCCTGCTAGTGTCAGAATCTGTTTTTGCAGCTCATCCATATTTTTATGGGCCTTGATAATATCACACTGATACATGAAGAGAGTTACCGTAACAAGTGCAAGTCAGAAGACTGGAGAGGAAGTGTAGTCAGAGACAAGCCGAGGTCATAAACGTGAGCAGATGGCTGTGGTACAGAAGGATCAGGCAAAATCATAGTCAAATAACAGGCAGAGTCATACACATAAGTCAGATGTCAGTCGTATTGGAAGGAGCAAACAGAATCAAAGTCAGGAACAGGCCGAGTCATACACAGAGATCAGATGGCAGTAGTACAGAAGGGCTAGGGCAAAATCATAATCAGGAGGCAGGCAAAAGGTTGGCACACATACAATATACAATATTACAATAATACAATACTGACTGACTAGAGTACATATATATCGTGCTGATGCGCAATATATGAAATGTAGCTCTTAATTCTCACACTAGCTAGGGGCCAAGAACCAGTGAACTGATTAGTATCAAGGCCAATGAGCAAGTGGATGCTCTGGCCTTAAGTACTCAAGAGTAGAGTTGGGCCGAACGGTTCGCCGGCGAACGGGGTTCGCGCGAACTTAGGTGGTTCGCGTGCGGGTACCGCACGCGAACCTTTTGCGGAAGAAGTTCGGTTCGCCCCATAATGCACCTGAGGGTCAACTTTGACCCTCTACATCACAGTCAGCAGGCCCAGTGTAGCCAATTAGGCTACACTAGCCCCTGGAGCCCCACCCCCCCTTATATAAGGCAGGCAGCGGCGGCCATTACGGCCACTCGTGTGCCTGCATTAGTCAGAGTAGGGCGAGCTGCTGCAGACTGTCTCTCAGGGAAAGATTAGTTAGGCTTAACTTCTTCCTGGCTGCATACCTGTTCTGTTCAGTGAGCCCTCAGCCCACTGCATACCTGTACTGTGATCCTGCCACTGCATAGCTGTTCAGTGATCCTGCCACAGCATACCTGTTCTGTTCAGTGAGCCCTCAGCCCACTGCATACCTGTACTGTGATCCTGCCACTGCATAGCTGTTCAGTGATCCTGCCACAGCATACCTGTTCTGTTCAGTGAGCCCTCAGCCCACTGCATACCTGTACTGTGATCCTGCCACTGCATACCTGTTCAGTGATCCTGCCACAGCATACCTGTTCTGTTCAGTGAGCTCTCAGCCCACTGCATACCTGTACTGTGATCCTGCCACTGCATACCTGTTCAGTGATCCTGCCACAGCATACCTGTTCTGTTCAGTGAGCCCTCAGCCCACTGCATACCTGTACTGTGATCCTGCCACTGCATACCTGTTCAGTGATCCTGCCACAGCATACCTGTTCTGTTCAGTGAGCTCTCAGCCCACTGCATACCTGTACTGTGATCCTGCCACTGCATACCTGTTCAGTGATCCTGCCACAGCATACCTGTTCTGTTCAGTGAGCCCTCAGCCCACTGCATACCTGTACTGTGATCCTGCCACTGCATACCTGTTCAGTGATCCTGCCACAGCATACCTGTTCTGTTCAGTGAGCCCTCAGCCCACTGCATACCTGTACTGTGATCCTGCCACTGCATAGCTGTTCAGTGATCCTGCCACAGCATACCTGTTCTGTTCAGTGAGCCCTCAGCCCACTGCATACCTGTACTGTGATCCTGCCACTGCATAGCTGTTCAGTGATCCTGCCACAGCATACCTGTTCTGTTCAGTGAGCCCTCAGCCCACTGCATACCTGTACTGTGATCCTGCCACTGCATACCTGTTCAGTGATCCTGCCACAGCATACCTGTTCTGTTCAGTGAGCCCTCAGCCCACTGCATACCTGTACTGTGATCCTGCCACTGCATACCTGTTCAGTGATCCTGCCACAGCATACCTGTTCTGTTCAGTGAGCCCTCAGCCCACTGCATACCTGTACTGTGATCCTGCCACTGCATAGCTGTTCAGTGATCCTGCCACAGCATACCTGTTCTGTTCAGTGAGCCCTCAGCCCACTGCATACCTGTACTGTGATCCTGCCACTGCATACCTGTTCAGTGATCCTGCCACTGTATACCTGTTCTGTGAACCCGCCACTGTATACCTGTTCTGTTCAGTGGACCCGCCACTGTATACCTGTTCTGTGAACCCGCCACTGTATACCTGTTCTGTTCAGTGGACCCGCCACTGTATACCTGTTCTGTGAACCCGCCACTGTATACCTGTTCTGTTCAGTGGACCTGCCACTGTATACCTGTTCTGTTCAGTGGACCTGCCACTGTATACCTGTTTAGTGAACACGCCACTGCATACCTGTTGTGTTCAGTGAACCCGCCACTGTATACCTGTACTGTTCAGTGAACCCACCGCATCAGTGCGCATACCTGTGCAGTTAAGTGAACCCACCTACCTACGTGAGTGCACGCAGTGTGATATACCACTCCGTGCATACCCGATATGGACAAAACAGGTAGAGGAAGAGGAAGAGGTAGTGGCAGAGGCAGAGGAAGGCCACCCGGCAGGTCTGCGCGAGGTCGTGTAAATGTAATTTCGTGTGGACCTGGCCCACAGTACAGTGCTCGGAAGAAGGCACGTCCCATCACCTCCCAAGATTGTCAGGACGTGGTTGAGTATTTAGCGACACAGAACACCTCATCTTGCTCAGCCACCAGCGCTACTACTAGCACCACTTCCGCTGCATTTGACACTTCGCAAGAATTATTTAGTGGTGGTGAAATCACTGATGCACAGCCATTGTTACAGCCAGATGAATTTTCACCAGCTCATATGTCTGCGTTACGCGACAACACTATGGATGTAACGTGTAAGGAGGATGAAGGACCTACACATTTGGATTTTTCTGAGGCAAGCGAAGCTGGGCAGGATGATTACGATGATGACGATGATAGGGATCCTCTGTATGTTCCCAATAGAGGAGATGAAGAGGGGGACAGTTCAGAGGGGGAGTCAGAGAGTAGTAGGAGGATAGAAGTTGCTGAAAGAAGCTGGGGCAGCTCTTCGTCAGAAACAGCTGGTGGCAGAGTCCGGCACCATGTATCGCCAGATTCGCCACCTATGTACAGCCAGCCAACTTGCCCTTCAGCATCAGCTGCTGAGGTGCCCACATCCCAGGGTGGCTCAGCGGTGTGGAAATTTTTTAATGTGTGTGCCTCAGATCGGACCAAAGCCATCTGTTCGCTCTGCCAACAAAAATTGAGCCGTGGAAAGGCCAACACTCACGTAGGGACAAGTGCCTTACGAAGGCACCTGCAGAAAAGGCACAAACAGCAATGGGATGGCCACCTGAGCAAAAGCAGCAGCAGCACACAAAAGCAAAGTCACCCTCCTTCTCCTCTTCCTCCTTCAGGTGCATCATCTGCTTATGCCGCTCTCTCCCTTGCACCTTCACAGGCACCCTCCTCCACTCCGCCTCTGCCCTTGAGCGGTTCCTGCTCCTCTGCCCACAGCAGCAGTCAGGTGTCCGTGAAGGAAATGTTTGAGCGGAAGAAGCCACTTTTGGCCAGTCACCCCCTTGCCCGGCGTCTGACAGCTGGCGTGGCGGAACTGTTAGCTCGCCAGCTGTTACCATACCGGCTGGTGGACTCTGAGGCCTTCCGTAAATTTGTGGCCATCGGAACACCGCAGTGGAAGATGCCAGGCCGCACTTATTTTTCCAGAAAGGCCATACCCCAACTGCACCGTGAAGTTGAGAGGCAAGTGGTGTCATCTCTTGCGAAGAGCGTTGGGTCAAGGGTACACCTGACCACGGATGCCTGGTCTGCCAAGCACGGGCAGGGCCGCTACATTACCTACACAGCCCATTGGGTGAACCTGGTGGTGAACGATGGCAAGCAGAAAGCGGCGGACCAAATTGTGACACCTCCACGGCTTGCAGGCAGGCCTCCTGCCACCTCCTCTCCTCCTGCTACATGCTCTTCGCTGTCCTCCTCCTCCTCCTTGGCTGAGTGGCAGTTCTCCTCTCCAGCTACACAGCCCCAGCTCCGCAGGGCCTATGCTGCATGCCAGGTACGACGGTGTCACGCCATCTTAGACATGGCTTGTCTCAAAGCGGAGAGTCACACTGGAGCAGCTCTCCTGGCTGCTCTTAAGAAACAGGTGGATGAGTGGCTGACCCCGCACCACCTGGAGATAGGCAACGTGGTGTGCGACAACGGCAGCAATCTGCTTGCCGCTTTGCATATGGGGAAGCTGACACACATACCCTGCATGGCACATGTCATGAATCTGGTGGTTCAAAGATTTGTGGCAAAGTACCCTGGCTTAGCGGATGTCCTGAAGCAGGCCAGGAAGTTCTGTGGGCATTTGAGGCGCTCTTACACAGCCATGGCACGATTTGCAGAAATTCAGCGTAAAAACAACATGCCGGTGAGACGCCTCATTTGCGATAGCCCCACTCGCTGGAACTCGACCCTCCTCATGTTCTCCCGCCTGCTAGAACAGAAGAAAGCCGTCACCCAGTACCTCTACAACTGGAGTAGAACGAAACAGTCTGGGAAGATGGGGATGTTCTGGCCCGACAACTGGACAATGATGAAAAATGCATGCAGGCTCATGCGGCCGTTTGAGGAGGTGACCAACCTGGTGAGCCGCAGTGAGGGCACCATCAGCGACTTAATTCCCTACGCGTACTTCTTGGAGCGTGCTGTGCGTAGAGTGGCGGATGAAGCTGCGAATGAGCGTGACCAGGAACCGTTACGGCAGGAACAGGCATGGGACCAATTTTCATCAGACCCAGCTGTTTCCTCAACACCTGCGGCAGCACAGAGGGGGGAGGAGGAGGAAGAAGAGAGGTCATGTGCAGAAGATGAGTCAGACTCAGAGGATGATGAGCAAGGTGTTTCTTTGGGGGAGGAGGAGGAGGAGGAGGGGACAGCGGCAGGAGAACAACCGCAGCAGGCGTCGCAGGGGGCTTGTGCTGCGCAACCTTCCCGTGGTATTGTTCGCGGCTGGGGGGAGGAGGTTGACTTACCTGACGTCACTGAGGAAGAGCAAGAGGAGATGGAGGGTACTGGATCCGACTTTGTGCAGATGTCGTCTTTTATGCTGTCCTGCCTGTTGAGGGACCCCCGTATAAAAAACCTCAAGGGGAATGAGCTGTACTGGGTGGCCACACTACTAGACCCTCGGTACAGGCACAAAGTGGCGGACCTGTTACCAACTCACCGGAAGGTGGAAAGGATGCAGCACATGCAGAACCAGCTGTCAACTATGCTTTACAATGCCTTTAAGGGTGATGTGACGGCACAACGCCAGCAAGGTACCACTGCCACTAATCCTCCTCCCGTGTCCACGCAGTCAAAGACAGGACGCTCCAGCGATCTCATGGTGATGTCGGACATGCGGACGTTCTTTAGTCCAACGCCTCGCCGTAGCCCTTCCGGATCCACCCTCCACCAACGCCTGGAACGGCAGGTAGCCGACTACCTGGCCTTAAGTGTGGATGTAGACACTGCTGTGAACAGCGATGAGGAACCCTTGAACTACTGGGTGCGCAGGCTTGACCTGTGGCCAGAGCTGTCCCAATTTGCCATCCAACTTCTCTCCTGCCCTGCCGCAAGCGTCCTCTCAGAAAGGACCTTCAGCGCAGCTGGAGGCATTGTCACAGAGAAGAGAAGTCGCCTAAGTCACAAAAGTGTTAAGTACCTCACCTTTATAAAAATGAATGAGGCATGGATCCCGGAGGGCTGCTGCCCGCCCCAAGACTAAGTCAGTCCCCGCACATACAGCATCTCTGCCTGCACGCCGTGTGACTGGCTGCCTGGCCTGCCCCAAGAAGACTAAGTCGCTCCCAGTCCCTCCACACAGCATGTCTGCCTGCAGGCCGCTTCACTACCTTCTCCGCCACCACCAACAGGGTCCGGGACTCCAGGCGGATTGCTGAATTTTTTAGGCCGCTGCTAGCAGCGGCCGCTGTAATAATTTTTCGGGTGCGTGTACATGACTGCCTAATTTTTCTGGCTGCACTGCGGGCAGCTGCAACAACAAAAGAAAAGGCATGAACATGCGCCCATTCCCCTTCGTGATCATTACCTTGCCGTGGTGAAGGGGCTTGCGTATCACAATGGAGCAATGACCGGCGCCTAGATGAGTGTCTCGGGGGGCACACCCACGATAATAAGGTCGTTGCCTCATTGTGGTCAGACCAAATTTGATCAGCTGGACAGTCACTGTTCTGTCATTCAGCTACATCAGCCAGGTGACTGACCATATGGGCTGTAAAGCCACCAAAACCTGCACTCTCGCCATGGTGCGCACCAGTCCAGCACGGCCGTCACTACACAAACAGCTGTTTGCGGTGCGTTACACGATGAGTTTGGTGCGTCAGTGTGAAGCAGTACCTTAATTACACTACCTGATTGATGTATACACATGCAAGATGTTTGAAAGCACTTTAGGCCTGTCATTTAACATTCAATGTGATTTCTGCCCTTAAAACGCTGCTTTGCGTCAAATCCAGATTTTTCCCGGGGACTTTTGGCATGTATCCCACTCCGCCATCCCCCCCTCCAGGTGTTAGACCCCTTGAAACATCTTTTCCATCACTTTTGTGGCCAGCATAATTAATTTTTTTTTTCAAACTTCGCATCCCCATTGAAGTCTATTGCGGTTCGCGAACTTTAACGCGAACCGAACCTTTCGCGAAAGTTCGCGAACCCGGTTCGCGAACCGAAAATCGGAGGTTCGGCCCAACTCTGCTCAAGAGGCATAGCATAAGCCCACCCCCAGAATAGACAGCACTTCCTGTAAAAAAGTGTCAGCTGATGACATCACAGCTGACACCACCTCAGACACGCCTCCTCAGCCTATGAAGGCTGTTCTGTCCCGCACGTGTCCGTCAGGACGTACTGCATATGCACGCGTGTTGATCCACCGCTGCAGGAGTGCTGGAGCTGCCACTTCCATCACTCTTGTGGCCAGAAACAGTCTTTGTAGGTTTTAAAATTTGCCTGCCCATTGAAGTCTATGGTGGTTCGCAGAATTTGCATGTTCTTGAGCATTTGCGGAAGTTCGTGTACGCGAACAATAAATTTGATGTTCGCAATATCTCTACTATAGCCCTGGTAAATTGCTGCACTCAGGCAGTGCACAGCAATTATTCCAATACTTACTCATGATGTAGTGTTTTTTGCGCAAGTAGCACAACCTGTGTTAAGTGCACAATGCACATGCTGCTACTATACAATGGAATAGCAAGCATTATATTAGTATAGTGTACAAGTTGTTTACGTAAGGCGTGTTGCGCTATTTGAGTGCTATGTCAATCGCATAAGTATTGGTAAAATTACCATGCAGTATCAATGTATGGAAATTTAACAATGGGTCATGAATATGTTCCAGTGTATCTTCACAGCCAGTAAAGAATACTAAACTTTACAACTTTTTCTTTTCTTTTTTCATAAATGGAGCATGCAGTGTTGTATCAATCATATCTGATTTGTGGACCATATGGGGTTGTCATAATTTTTAGTCGTGGTGGTTAGTGCTCTCGCCTTGCAGCGTTGGGTCCCCGGTTCGAATCCCAGACAGGTCAACATCTACAAGGAGTTTTTTATGTTCTCCCCGTGTCTGCGTGGGTTTCCTCTGGGCACTCCTGGTTTCCTCCCACATCCCAAAAACACACTGATAAGTTAATTGGCTTTCCCGTACAATTGGCCCTAGACTATGATACATACATAGACATATGACTATGGTAGAGAGTAGATGCACTCCTCTGAGGGTGACAAGACAATATGTACAGCGCCGCGTAAAAATGTCAGCGCTATATAAATACTAAATAATAATAATAAATAATAATATTATGTTCAGGTTTACATCTTTAAAGTTAAACTTTAAGGAAAAAAAACCCTCTGGGGATACTTATCTCAGGACGGGGAAGCCTCTGGCTCCTAATAAGGCTTCCCCCGCCCTCCTCTTTACCCAGCTATCCAGCGCTGGAACCCCCGAAACCACAGCCGACAAGGATGTCGGTTGTGGCACAGATGCAGTATTTACCTTCCCCGGCTCCAGTGCAGGCGCAGAAGCGGCTTTCCGCTCAGGCAGAAATAGCTGAGCCCGATCAGGTCTGCTCTACTGCACAGGAGTGAATTGCCAGCGCCTGCGCAGTGTCAGTCTCAGCTATTTCCACCTGAGCCCAATTGGAAAGCCGCTACTGCGTCTGCTCTGGACTGCGGTAAGTAAGTATTTACCTCCCTGGTGTTCGGGGCCTTCCAATGCTGGATGGAAGAGGACGGGGGAAGCCTCATTAGAATTCAGAGGCTTCCCCCTCCAGAGTTAAGTACAGGTAGCCCCCGGTTAACGGGACTGTAGGCTCGTTCTTAACCTGAATCCATCCTTAAGTCGGAACGCTCTTCCTTCTCTGTCCCCTGTGCTTCCAGTGTCCCCCCTCTGTGTCATCTCTGCCCCCCTCTGTGTCTCCTTGTGCCTCCCGTGCCCCCTTTCCTAATGCAGAGTATGCACAGTACAAGTGATTACAAGTCTCGCCTATTCCATGGGGGCTCCGGGCCAATCAGCGGCGTCCTCTCTCCCTTCATCATTCCTCCCAGCGGCTTCACTAGTAGCGTTGCGTAATGACACAATCAGAAGGAGCTGTGGGGTCTCCTTTTGATTGCGTCATTACGCGATGCTAGGGAAGCCTCTGATCCTTTTACACTTGTGAGTGCAACTTTTATCATTTTATATGTTTTAATAAAATCGGAGTTATGCTATGGAGGCATTTGTTTTGAGTTTTTAAGGAAGGAGAAAGCAGGAGGAAAGTTAAAGTCCGGAAGGCGGCATCTGAATGACACCCAAGCGTGTTTGCTGATCTGGAAACAGTCAGCCTTTGAATCTGGTGAGCGTTCTGAAGTTCTGTGGTGGCGGTGTGTGCTGGCACAGAGGTGCTCACTGGTAGAGGGTGTCACTTAGTAGTAGTGCCGTAACTGGATTACGCTATGTGTCTTTCTTGTGTTGTTTGAGCCCATATAGAATGAAGCTGATGAGAAGAGCTGATGCCTGATGCCTGTATTTGTGCTGAGCGTGAATGCTGATATCTTGCTATCAGCCACTGGACATCGGTGAGAGCATAACTACTAACTGTGGAACTGTGTGCTAACTGCAAATCTGGGATTTGGGGGAACTATATGCTGGACTCTAAAGTAGATTGTGTGGAAAAGGGAATTTTGGACTGTGCTTAATCTAACATGAGTTGCATGATTGTCATATGGTATTGTATTCTACATATCTTGCTGAAGTATAGGAGAAGGGTACAGTGAGCCATAATCCCAGCTATATCCCACGCACTTGGAGCGCTGTACACATTACATTTGGAATTTTTTATTGACTCAAATATAAGTCTACCCAGCAAAGTTAATTAGCTGCATTCGGGGACCAAGAAGAATTAACAGCTGCACTTGGGGACCAGGAGGGGTTATTGACTGCACTGCATACAGTATTGCAGCTATTAACCCCTCCTGTCCATTAAGTGCAGCCAATAATTCGTTCAGACCCCCAAGTGCAGCAATAATTCTTCTCCCTTCCTGCAGCCCAGTATTCCCCCTCTTGCCTCTTTCCTTGTTAGTTGTTTTGGCCAGGACTTTAACACCGGTGTTTTCTTGGCATTTCCTTTATCAAGAAAATGTCACTTACCAATGGGTACATTGCTGCAAATAGGAATGTCACTATTAGTACACACATTACTCAGTGTGCTCAGTGTTGCCCGTGACTCGTGTATAAGTCGACCCCTCTACTTTTATTTAGTGAGTCTGACCTAAATTTCTAGACTTATACTCGAGTATATACAGTATCTCCCAGAGGGGGACTTTTTACTTACAGAATTTTTTCTTTAAAGGACATTTGAGGTGAAAATAAACTGATGAGAAAAATAATTGTATCTATCTTCCTTCTCCTAAAAATGACTTTTTTTAGATATCCCAGATATTATACTTCAATCTAGTCTTTAAGTTTGTACTGTTTCATTGTATCTGCTCAATGACACTTTCATTGAAGTATGCCAGAGCTAAAATTTATGAATTATTGACCCTTTCTGTCTCTTTTCTGCTCTCTGAAGCCATTTACTGATAGGAGAGTGTTTTATGGCTGTAATTACTTATCAGTGAGGGTTATGCTACAGTCTGACCCAGTCCGACCCGGGCAGAAACTGTCACTTGCATACCTGATATTTAACTCTTTCAGGCAGAGAAAGAAAAAAGGAACACAGCCTAGTTATTTGTGTGCTAGGCACTGTACATACACATGTCTGTCTCACCATGTCACATGTCACCTCGGGTATCCTTTAATACCAAAGACAAAGAAAAAAACAAAACACCATTATAAAGTTTAGTTCTCATTACATCATGTACTTCCGTAGTTATAAAGAAGGTAATAAGGCTTCTAAGAGTCCTCTTACAAAAGAAATACTGGTAAATCACATAGAAGTCCCTCTCAAACCGCTCTGTTTTCTGTGTTACTAGGCTTCAAAGCAGGCTCAGTCTCTCTTTCTCTCATGAGCAAGATGTTCCAGTAATAATATGACCTGTACGTGTAAAACTCACACAAGGATCTATGGGCCAAGGATACCCACCCCAGTATTTCCATGGCAAGTCTCCAAAACCTGTAACTGTCTATCAGGGTAAGTCATTACAGGCAGGTCTCTACTTCTGTAGATGTTTATATAGGAAAATGCTTCAACCTGTTCTTGCATACCGCCCATCTCAAAGATTTCCTGTCATGTTTGTTTACAGACATCTTGTCTTAACCCCCACATTCTAGCTGTTGTGGATGAGGCATATTTAGAACCACAGTTTACAAAGGGCCATAAAACATATCAAATGAAGCACTGTTATGAATAATCACATTTCCGTGTGAGAATTAGGAATGGGTTTAAGTGTACCTGAGATAACAAAAAATAAAAAAATATTATACATATTTGGGGCTTCCTCCAGCCCCCTTCAGGATCATTGGGCCCTCACTATCCTCTGACTGTCCCCAACTGGATGAATTGCCAGGCCGCCTTTTTCTCTTTTTAGTTATCTCAGGTTTCCATTAAAAACAAAAAAACCAAAACATAAATGAAAGGAAAGAATGGCTATTCAATATTACAAAAAATTCTGTATGTGTTTAAAAAGCCTCTGAAGCGAGTCTAAATCCTCCACATTATTAACTTTTAGTAATGTTAAGCACTATAGCTACTGCTAAACTGCCGCATCTCCGTGGCAAAACTAGCGGTTTATACCCCCAAATACCCTCTGCTGAGTCCGGGGAGCGCTTCCTGCTTGAGGCAGAGCTTAGGGTTGTAGCTCTGCCTCTTCGCGTGTCAATCCCCACTGATCGCCGCCTCTCCTCTCAATCTTCCTTCACTAAGAGGGTCGGGAGAGGCGGAGATCCGCGGGCAGCTTGACGTGAATGGAGGCAGAGCTGCAGTTCAAAGTTCTGCCTCCATGGGCAGCAAAATCCACGAACAAGAAAGCCGTGGATTTTGCACAGGGGATTTGGGGGGTATAAACACCTTGTTTTGCAGCGGGGATGTAGCGGTTTAGCACTTAGAAGTTATAAACGTGGATTTGGACTCGCTTCAGAGTCTCTTTAACCACCCTGGCGTTCTATTTAAATTGCCAGGATGGCGGCGGCAGGCTTTTTTGCGTGTCATTTTTTTCCCCATGCTGCCAGCATGAAAGCCCACTAGAGGGCGCACATGGTGCGCCTTCTGATCGCTTTCGGCAATCACAAGTAACAAAAAATCCCGCGGAGAGAGCGGGATTTCTTGTTGGGCTTACCCCGTCGCCATGGCGACGATCGGGATGATGTCATGGACCTCAGCCGACATCCTGACGTCAGACGCCTAAGATTCTGCTCTTTGCGCTGCTCGAAAGTGTTTGGTCCGGGCAGCGCAGAGCTCTGGCGGGGGGGCCTCTTCCGGCGCTGCGTGCGAGCGATCGCCGCTGAGCGGCGGTGATCGAAGACCACACGCAGCTAGCAAAGTGCTAGCTGCGTGTGGCACAGTTTATTTCAAGTAAATTGGCCCAGCAGGGCTAGAGATATCAGCCTCGGCGGCTATGAAGAAGGTTACTGTATAATTTGTGTGTGTGGCAAGCCCTGGATTGGTCTTGGTCTTGGTTTATTTGTAAGTCTTGAGTCCAAAGCAGCTTTGAAGGTTAAGAAATATTCATTCTACAGATAGACAGAACTCAATTGTACCTCTATACAGTTGTCACATACATGACCCTGCAGCATTAGCACTTCCCCATACGATGCACTAAGTATCAAGCAACCAGCAAACACTTTAACTAAACCCCTCTACAGCTGATGGCCATTGGCCAACTCATTCATTCCAACCACGCCTTTTCTTATCTAACCTACATAAACCAGTGACAAAATTCATTTAGTTGGAATGATACTTTTAGAGTTGAGCCGAAATTTTCGTAATTTCGCATTACTATAATTACGCATGCGAAATTTGCGATTACGATGCGAAATTACGGTAGCGTAATTGCCATTAAAATCGTAATTGAAAATACCGTAAGCGTAATTTTCAACGTGTAATTTTGCGTTTCGTTCATGCCGTAATTTCGCATTAAACGCTACCGTAATTTCGCGTTAAACCGTAACGCTCCGTATAATATAAAAAAGCCGCCGACTTTAAGGGTTAATAGCAAAGCCCCCTTAAATGCTAAGAGCCTCAAATTTGGAGAATATATTAAGGGGATCAGTGGGAATAAGAGGAAATTTTTTTTTTCAAAAAGACCTTATAGTTTTTGAGAAAATCGATTTTTAAGTTTCAAGGGCAAAAATGTCTTTTAAAGAGACTCCGTAACAAAAAATTGCATCCTGTTTTTTATCATCCTACAAGTTCCAAAAGCTATTCTAATGTGTTCTGGCTTACTGCAGCACATTCTACTATCACCATCTCTGTAATAAATCAACTTATCTCTCTCTTGTCAGACTTGTCAGCCTGTGTCTGGAAGGCTGCCAAGTTCTTCAGTGTTGTGGTTCTGTGATGCATCTCCCCCATCCAGGCCCCTCTCTGCACACTGCCTGTGTATTATTTAGATTAGGGCAGCTTCTCTCTTCTCTCTTATCTTTTACAAGCTGGATAAATCCTCCTCTGAGCTGGCTGGGCTTTCACATACTGAGGAATTACAGACAAGGGCAAAGCTGTTTGCAGGAAGAAACGAGCAGTCTGAAACTTCAGTGCATGAGAACGGGGGGAAAGAAACACACAAATGATCTCTTGAGATTCAAAAGGAAGGGTGTATACAGCCTGCTTGTGTATGAATGTATTTTCTATGTGTGGACATACTGTACATCAACCTACTTCCCGTTTTGGTGGCCATTTTGTTTGTTTATAAACAAACTTTTTAAAACTGTTTTTAACCACTTTTAATGCGGCGGGGAGCGGTGAAATTGTGACAGAGGGTAATAGGAGATGTCCCCTAACGCACTGGTATGTTTACTTTTGTGCGATTTTAACAATACAGATTCTCTTTAAATGTGGAAAATGTCAGTTTTTTTTGCACAGATAACAATAGTGTATTATTTTCATAGATTCCCCCAAGTGGGAAGAGTTTTACTTACTTCGTTCTGAGTGTGGGAAATATAAAAAAAAAACGACATGGGGTCCCCCCTCCCAGACCCCTTTAACCCCTTGTCCCCCATGCGTGGGGCTCCGCACCCTGACTATACCAGCCCGCATGGTCCATGGATTGGGGGGTCTCGGAAGGGGGGGGCAGCCAAGCTTTCCCCTCCCCCTCCGAGCCCTTGTCCAATCCAAGGACAAGGGGCTCTTCTCCACCTCCGATGGGCGGTGGAGGTGGAGGCCGCGATTTCCTGGGGGGGGGGTTTCATGGTGGAATCTGGGAGTCCCCTTTAAAAAGGGGTCCCCCAGATGCCCACCCCCCCTCCCAGGAAAAATGAGTATAGAGGTACTTGTACCCCTTACCTATTTCCTTTAAGAGTTAAAAGTAAATAAACACACAAACACTTAGAAAAAGTATTTTAATTGAACAAAAAACATAACCACGAAAAAAGTCCTTTAATATTCTTAATTAACCATTAATACTTACCTGTCCCTTTAAATAAATGATCCCTCGCAATATCCTCGGAAATGTTCTATCAGTTACAATGTAACAAAGTTATTACAATGTAACAACTTTGTTACATTGTAACTACGCCGCACCCGACGCCACTCGCCGCTCAGCCGCCGCATACGCGTCCGTGCTGCACGGACCCGACAGAGCTCTGAGCTATATAGCTCAGAGCTCTCTAAGCATCTTTGTATTTGGGCTCCAAGGAGCCTCATTGGTCCTTAGCAGACCAATGGGGTTCCTTCTGATTTGAAGGAACCCCATTGGTCTGCTAAGGACCAATGGGGCTCCTTGGAGCCCAAATACAAAGATGCTTAGAGAGCTCTGAGCTATATAGCTCAGAGCTCTGTCGGGTCCGGACTCCGTGCAGGACGCTAAGTTCCGCCGGCTCCGCTGCCCTCCCCGCCTCTCCCACATGTCACCCACATGTGGGTGACATGTGGGTGACAGATGTGGGCGGGGTGGACAGCGGGGGCCAGCGGGGACTTAGCGTCCTGCACGGACGCGTATGCGGCGGCTGAGCAGCGAGTGAGGTCGGGTGCGGCGTAGTTACAATGTAACAAAGTTGTTACATTGTAATAACTTTGTTACATTGTAACTGATAGAACATTTCCGAGGATATTGCGAGGGATCATTTATTTAAAGGGACAGGTAAGTATTATTGGTTAATTAAGAATATTAAAGGACTTTTTTCGTGGTTATGTTTTTTGTTCAATTAAAATACTTTTTCTAAGTGTTTGTGTGTTTATTTACTTTTAACTCTTAAAGGAAATGGGTAAGGGGTACAAGTACCTCTATACTCATTTCTCCTGGGAGGGGGGGTGGGCATCTGGGGGACTCATTTCTCCTGGGAGGGGACTCCCAGATTTCACCATGAACCCCCCCCCCAGGAAATCGCGGCCTCCACCTCCACCGCCCATCGGAGGTGGAGAAGAGCCCCTTGTCCTTGGATTGGACAAGGGCTTGGAGGGGGAGGGGAAATCTTGGCTGCCCCTCCCCTTCCGAGACCCCCCAATCCATGGACCATGCGGGCTGGTAAAGCCGCACGCGGCCGGTGCTCCGCATTCTGGCTATCCCAGCCTGCATGGGGGACAAGGGGTTAAAGAGGTCTGGGAGGGGGGACCCCACGTCGTTTTTTTTTATATTTCCCACACTCAGAACGAAGTGTGGGGGAATCTATGAAAATAATACACTATTGTTACCTGTGCAAAAAAAACTGACATTTTCCGCATTTAAAAGACATTTTTGCCCTTGAAACTTAAAAATCGATTTTCTCAAAAACTATAAGGTCTTTTTGAAAAAAAATGTTTTTCTTCTTATTCCCACTGATCCCCTTAATATACCCTAGGGATTTGGTGTTCCTAAACTTTAAGCAGGCTTTGCTATTAACCGTTAAAGTCGGCAGGTTTTTAACTGTATACATTTTTACTTTGAAACTTTAACATCGATTTTCTCAAAAACTATAAGGTCTTTTTGAAAAAAATTTTTTCCTCTTATTCCTCCTGATCTCCTTAATATATTCTCCAAATGTGAGGCTCTTAGCATTTAAGGGGGCTTTGCTATTAACCCTTAAAGTCGGCGGCTACCTAACATTGATCCATGCGTCAACTTTTCCGCTTGGGAGCATGGCCATACGCATTAATTTCGTAATACCGACAGTAATGCAAAAATTACGTGCAAAATTACGCTCACGCGAAATTTCGCGAAATCCTTCTTCAGTACGATTATGTACTTACGGCCATAATCGTAATTACACTAATTACGCGAAAATTCGCGAAATCGTAATTACGTCATTACGCTCATCTCTAGATACTATTATCAGACACAGCTGTTAACATACAAGCATCCGTTAATATAAAATGAAGTATAAATTATAATAGCAAAGTAACAGTAACCATAAATAAGATTAACAATAATATTAATAACATGTACTGTGTAACAAAAATGAAAGTCTTCATCCTTTTACGGGGGTTGAGTGAGGGGCTCATTAACTACAGCTGAGGAATTGACATGACACCCCTGACTCCCAGCCTCCAAGAATGGCTCAGAAGCCCCTTGGCTTACATGCAGGAGTTAGCATGAAACCCCTGACTCCCAGCCGCCCCCAGTGGTTCGGCCACTCGGCAAACCCCTTGGCTTACATGCATCCATTTTTAACACCAAACCTGGCAATGAAAAATACAGCCAAAACACCTTGCCTCCACCGGTGTCCGAGGATACCCAACTTTCTACGTACCTCGAGCCACGGTAGCCACCTAAACCAGCCATCTCTGCATATGCAATTTGTGACCCACTAACACTAATCTGTGCTTAGCCACCTCCAGAAGCAAGTTTGGTCAAACTCACAGAGCGTCGCGGTGATGCTGCTCTGGTAAGAACGCAGAGCACTTCTTGACATTGTTCTGATTAGCTCTGTTTTTGCTGGAGAATACAAGGGCCAGGAGATGAGCTCAGAAGAGGAAAGGCTATACCAGGGTTAGCTACCTCTATTCAAGGGCAAAACCATGCTAGAGCAAACAAAAAGATCTCCAAAGCGTGCACCTTCCGTCCATAGATTTATTCTCATTTAGTCGTTTCACGTCTAAATGATGCTTGGTCACGCTGGAGTGGTACGCAGCGTGACTAAGCATCATTTAAATGGAAAACCGTCGCTCGGCACCTTTGTGCCCACCATCCACCTCCTGAACAGATGACCACTTGTGCACCGGATACGTAAGCCTTGTCTGGATGTAAACATACCTTGAGAGGCCTATGCACTGCATTACGTGTTGTTGAACTGTACACTAGCACTGTCAATTTGTGAGCATAAATCTATGGACGGAAGGTGCTCACTCTGGAGATCTTTTTGTTTGCACTTGTTGAACTGTTCCTTCTAGTATTTTGCGGAGCACACGTCCAGCGTCTGTACAGGTGCTGCCTCATGCTCATAGTGTTGTTGCCAGTGTGAACCCAGCTAAAAGCTCACAGTATAATTTCATTGGATGTGTGCCACACAGCTGTGTTTTAACCTTTTGCTAAAACCATGCTAGACCCTTTGATTAATATACATAAGTGACTCATTAAGCAGTTTCTGCAGGGCCGCCCTCAGATATGTTTGGGTCCCATACTGAGCAAACCTAGTGGGCCCCCCTCTTCCTCATATGCCCCCACATGGCAAATCACAGGCCTGAAAAACACTAAGGTCCGTGAATCCGCTTTTCTCGCTCTCCCATATCGGGGAATGTTCTGCGTATGCTCAGTTTAAGACTATAACTGCAATTGCACAGACCGCTCCCAGTCGTGGGAGTACGACGGAGGAGGTACCTCGCAACCCAGCTGGATTGTGTGGACTTCCCAGGAGCACAGTGGATTGGACCGGAAGGGTATTGAGGGAGCTGATGGACTTTAAGTTAAACTTTTGGTTTACTTTAATCACTAACTGACTAAGGTGACTTCTGGATGAGCCTCCCGACACCTCTCATCACATTAATGGGCAGCCCATGTGTGGCATTGTTTGCCAGGCCCCATATTCACTTGGGCCCCATACAGCAGTCCCCCCTGTGATGCCCTGAAGGCAGCCCTGAGTTTCTGGGTCCTGTGAATGGGGAAGAATTGTGAATTGATAAAGGGACCTTTAGATACTAATTTAACAGTCCACAGATTTGCAAATGAAAAAAAAATATTTCAAAGTAAAATTTCCTCAATTTTCTCAAATACGTGGTCGAAACAGAAGTTCTCCATTGCGCTAACCACTATTAGTGAGCAGCGCAATTAATGTTGCTAAATGATGTTAGCTGTCAAAGACCTGCTCCATGCTCTGTTGTGAGACAGGAGGCTAAGCTGCTCAGAGGACACAATGGAAGCACTGTCAGCAACGATGACATCACTGGAAGCTAGTGTCAAATGTATATACTTGTATTGTCATTTGTGGCTTTTGGAATGTAACAGAAACACAATACTGTCATTTGAGTGATGCGTATTACATATGGTTACAGGTAAACAGCTTGCTGCTTCTATTATTAACGCTCAAGCAGGTTGTTACTTAATGACTGAGATCCAATACCCTTTCTTCATCACACAACGTCTCATTTCAGCGATGTTCCCAAACTTTCCAGAGTAGGGAGGGGTAGCCGTACGCTTTTACATGGTTAAGTGTACAGGAATGTCAAAAGCGTAGCCTGAAGACAGGAGCCTCCCTGACTCAAAGTGAATCAGATCTTTTGTTTTAGGAGCTAATAGAGCACATGCACAGGACACCTCCTCCTGGATGAGTGAAAGCATATTGTGTGAAATGGTTTAAGGGAAGAGGAGATAGGGGAGGGGGTATGAGACACCTCTGGGTGATTCTCCCAGACCAATGAGGTCATCATGAATCCCGCTTCTCTCGCAAATTTTGGCACGCAAATCAAAGCTGATGACTCTGCAGACGAGCCAATTGTTCAGAGGAAATCCCGCCCACATGCCCTGGTATAAAGACAGAGATGGAAAGACTGGGTTTCTAGCATTCAACTATTACACCTTAAGTAGCACTTAGAAGAAGACAGGCATTGCAGTTACATCATGACCAGCTCATACAGCATGAGGCAGTCCACTTCATCCACCTCAGGATCACTAAGTGGTTTGGGGTTTAGTGGGCTTAGTGGTGGCAGGTTGTCCTCAGTTGGTCACAGGACACCCAGTATTCATGGAGGTAGTGGAGGCAAAAACATCTCCATCTCAAGCTCAAGGGTGGCCTCCTCTGGATATAGTGGTCTTGGTAGTAGTATAGGTGGTGGACTAGGTTCTGGTCTGGGTGGTGGCTACTCATCTAGCAATAGCTACAGCTATGGAGGAGGCTTTGGAGGTGGCTATGGTGGTAGCTATGGAGGTAGCTTTGGTGGGGGAGATAGTCTCCTGGTCGGAGGAGAGAAAGAGACCATGCAGAATCTGAATGACCGTCTGGCATCTTACTTGGACAAAGTCCGCTCTCTGGAAAAGGCCAATGCCGAGCTGGAGATTAAAATTCGAGAGTGGTATGAGAAGCAGGCCCCCAGTCCATCCCGTGACTACAGCCAGTACTACAAGGTCATCGAGGATCTCCGTACAAAGGTAAAGGGAGTTACAGTGAATTCTCCATCAGTTATATCACGTGTACCTGAACCGTTATACTGTATATGTTTGCATGCCTGTCAATGCAGAATGATGACTCATATCGTCCTTATCACCAAATATAGTAGTGCACAGCAATGATGCAAAGTGCCTCAATCCATAGCAACAATACTACTGATTTTATTTTTCATTTTGCCACTTGAGAGATTATTTCTAATTGATTTTTTTTGGTTATACTTCTTTGCACCCCTTTTTTGCACTTTGTACTCCTCCTTCATTGAATAAGCCTGTATAGACTGAATGTTTCAGGAATACCGGTAATATTCTAATAATGGTATCCCAGTGTTGCTTTACTTTGCACAACTGAAATGTTAGTTTTAATTATGTTATTTAATTTGTACATTTAAAGTTCAATTTACAAAAATCTAAGAGCTAAAATATTAGACACAGACCATTTATATTGCGCTTTTTTTCCTGGGGGACTCAAAGCACAAGAGCTGCAGCCACTAGGGCATGCTCAGTAGGCAGTAGCAGTGTTAGGGAGTCTTGTCCAAGAATTCCTTACTGAACAGGAAGAGCTGAGATTCGGACCCTGGTCGCCTGTGTCAGAGGCAGAGCCCTTAAGCATTACACTATTAGGCATAGTAAAGTATAGGTAAAGTTAAAGGGCTACACAGACTGCCCAAAATTATTTCAGTTTTTGATAGGGGGATGCTAATGGGTTAGATCACTTAGTGGTCTTTTTTGTCTCTTGGATTCCCAGTTACTCATATTGTTGCACTAGAGTTGCCATTCTTACCCAACTGCCTCGTGCAATATGTTTCATTCTCTACGCTGAAGCAGGAGAAGTGAGACTACCATGTGGGAAGTGGCAAAAAAAAAGAAAAATAGTGGATATATTTTGTCCCCAGAGCCCCCCCAGATATCTAAAATGATTCAGGGCAACGTACTCCACCCATAGATGAATTACCAGTTCTGTGTGGGCTTGCCCTGTAGCTTAATACGACATAATAATTTGAAAACTAGCTTCAGCCTATTAAAAAAAATGTTGAGACACTAAATAGTCTGGATAGTTTAATAAAGGGTTGCAGCCTCAAATTATGATACAGCACAATGTACGTTACGCAGAAAGATGGGAACTTTCTGTTTGCACAACCAACGGACGTGTTTACACTGGAAACAACTGCACCATTTTGCCTCTGACTCACGATGATGATGGAATCAGCAAGAGACAGGCTAAATTACCAGTATCAGTGTGCAATAAAAGCTGCCACAAGACTACAGCAGCAGTTGTTACCGTCCTGATTTTACAGTTCCTAGTGTCAGAGCTTACATTGGGGGTGGAAGGGAATTTGAGGGGGGTGGGTAGGTGAGGGAAGGGGCGGGTCAGGATTAGGACTCCAGTATGGGGCCTTATGGGGTTAAGGCAGAGATAGATTAAGATGTAATAGGGACCCAGGCAAGGTAGTAGATCTGCGGTTCCCTTTTGATCCTTTTGGTAAGCTGAAGTGGATAGAGGTCAAAGAAGGTGGCAGGTGGGCCCCTTCACTCCCACTAGGCCCCAAGCACCTGCCTAGATTGCCTGGTGGATAATCCTGCTCTGGGTGAAGGAGGTCAAGAATTGTACCTTGAACGAGTGGCACAAAAAAAGACCCGAGTGGCACAAAAAAGATTACCATGTATGGGGCCCACAACATTTTTATGGATTCTGATGGTGACCCTGCCTAGTGCAATCGAAGCCACACCCCTGTTGCCTGGATTACACTTGGGGCCAAGATGTATACCACACCTCCCAAGCTTTTTGGGTTGGAAAAGAGGGATACCGTCTAGTGATCCTTTAAAAAAAAATAAAAAAGATCAGTTGCCTTGTCATCATGCTAACCTTTTGCCTTCAGTAGAGTCTGAACAGCTGATAAAAACATTCAGCTATTGGTATGATCATCACAACACCTGATCAGACTTGTTCTGAGTCAATCATTCATAAAATATTAGGAGCAAGGGAAAAGCAAAATAGCCAGGCAAGTCATGATTTTTAGTGGGCCAGATTTACCAAGACTGTCTGAGATAAAACATTAGTAGGTTTTTAGAAATCTGTGCAGAACTGTCTCAGGCATCTTAAGAAATCATTAGATAGTGCAGATTCCTTCTAAAACTGTTGTAAAGTAGGAGGAGCTAGGAAGATCTCTCAGGCAGCGCAGTGTGTGAGGGGAACTGCTGTTGCTGAGGTAACCAACACACCTGCTGTTTTGATAGCAGCAGGCTCTAAGGAGGAATTCAGCAGGGGGGAGGAGCACATCACAAATCATGTCTAGCCTGCACTCTGCAATCCTGTCTAGCCTGCAGTTCTACACCTGTAGAACTGCTATCAAGCACTTCTTAATCTGCGTCACAGTTTAGGGATGGATTTGCACTTTTCTTAACTGTAGTGCAGCTCTAGAAATTCATGCTAAATTGCCACTATTACCTAGGATTTAAGAAGGTTCTTATTTTCATGCAGAACTGTTCTCCCTGCTGGTTAGAACAGATTAAGAAGAAAAAACTGTCGATAATGCGTTGATAAATCTCCCAGTGACAGGATTACAGAGATCCCCCAATTACTTACACTTTTTAAACATAACCTATGCATAAGGTACAATAATAAACGTGGCATTATCTGCTTTAAGTAACAGTATAAGGCCCCCTGCACACTGCAAATCCGATTTGCGAATCCGATTTGCGATTACGATTTTCCCTGGATGCTATAAAAAAAAAAAAAAACGCCGAAAAAATGCAGCATGCAGTACCAATTAAAAATCGAAATCACAAGTGAAAATCGATTAAAAATCGCAAATCGGAATCGCAAGTATTGTGCAAGAGGCCTAATAGTGTTTTTCCATTGCTACTTTTCTTTCTTCAAATGATGTCCGCAACCTTTGTTTTGGCTACATGGGAGCTGCCATCTTGGTGGTGATGTCAAACTATGCACACGTAAGGAGAATTCATAGGATTCACTGCTGTGTTTCAACTCAACTGCAAGAACTATGTGGCAGACAGAAGCAGTTTCTAATCAGTTTCTTCTACAAGATGGTCACTCGTTTTTTCTTACTAAATGGATTCTTTGGTGCTGATTTAACAGATCATAAACAATGAAAGTTGGAGCAAAAGTCAAGTAGTTGTCCAGAGAAACCAATCCCAATCTTTACTTCACTGAACAGCTGAAACCGGATTGGTTGCTTTAAATTACTTCACGATCACATAACATTTTCAGTGCACCTGTCTTCATAAATCGACACTGACACGTTAATCTACTTCATTACCTTTCCCTCAGGGCATTCAATGAAAGCTTAAAGCGGATCTGAGATGAAAAACGAACTATAACAAGTAACTTGTCTATATATCTTGTCTAAAGTTTAGATAGTTTACACAGCAAATCTAGCTGCAAACAGCTTAAATAGAATATGATTATTTATTTCTGTGATACAATGACAGCAGCCATGTTGTTTATAAACATTACACACAGGCAGGCTTATCTGCATCTTGAGCACTCAGCCTGTGAAAAAAACCTAATCCCCCCTCCTCCTCCCCTCTGCCTCTGAAATCTCTGGCTAGTAATACCTCCCCCTCCTCCTGCCCAGACTGAGCTCCCATGAGCCCTTGCCACTGTCTGAAAATGCCTTGGCTCTCTGAAAAGCTGTGGGCGTGGCTTGTTTAGTTTATAGGGAATTAACAAAAACAAAAAAGTATTTGGCTTGAGGAATGCCCTATAAACTATATGAAAGGAACACAATTATGCAATGAGTAAAACTTCATCTTGGATCCACTTTAAATGCTAGCATAATTGAACATACATGCGCTTGTGAGGATGCAATGTGATAAAATACACATGGACAAACTGAAAATGATACTCATGAGAGATAATAATAACCTGATCTCTTCTGTAAACTGACCTCTCATTATTGTATCTTAATCTTTTAGATCCTGAATGCCACCATGGACAATGCCAGCACTATCCTGCAGATTGACAACGCCAAACTGGCTGCTGATGACTTCAGGACCAAGTAAGCATTTAGGCCTAAAAGCTATCTCCCCTTCTCAATTTGACAAACAGCATCCAGGGGGGTAACTAGGGGGGAGCAGCTCCTGTGACTGTAGAGGAGCCCAGAGGTTTTGGGGGCCCTAACTACTAACCTTATCCTTCTCTGATACTCCAGATAGGGTGTTTTTGTGGCTAAACATGTTATGGGTGTGAATATCCTGCTGGCCACATTTGATTTATGGACCTTGTGAGATGGCCCCCAGGGTTTGAGGGTCACCAAGAAGAGGCAAGCAAAGGGTTGTGAACATTAACGGCCCCATTGCTGGGGGGCCCCATCAGTGGCGTAGCTAAGGAGCTGTGGGCCCTGATGCAAGTTTTACATGGGGCCCCCCAAGCACTCTATACATAACAATTGATACGGCGCACCAAAACCTGCCAAGGACAATCACAGTGTCAGAGGTGCAAGAAGGGGATGGGGAGCAGTTTGTTAATGATTACTACTATTCAAAATATCTATAGAAGTGATTATTATGAGCACAGGATCAATAGAGAGATAATACTGTAGTTGATGGAGGGCCCCTCTGGCCCAAGGGCCCCGATGCGGTCGCAACCTCTGCACCCCCTATTGCTACGCCCCTGGGCCCCATGATTTTTAGTTACACCCCGTCAGCATATGTACAGACAGTGGAAGAATATATAAATGCACCATAAAATAAGGTTGATTTTTTAATTGCCACTTTTTTGTTTAGGTTTGAAAGTGAACAGGCCCTGCGCCTGAATGTTGAGGCTGACATCAATGGTCTCCGTAAAGTCCTGGACGAGCTCACCCTAACAAGATCCGACATGGAGATCCAGATTGAGAGCTTGAAGGAAGAGTTGGTCTACCTGAAGAAGAACCATGAAGAGGTAGGGATAAAAATAATTTGGGGGCAAATTATTTTGAAGAGCGATGGGATCACATAGATAACTATGTAATGATTTTTAAGTTTTCACTCAGTCCTTACAAAGGATCACGAGAGCAACAGAGGGAATAGCCAACCATCGCTACCCTTAGTGTGGTGGACCTAATCTCCTCTTGTAGGAGATTCGGTGCTTGTAGTGTTTTGGGTTTACACCAAGACCTTCCCAGTTGAATATATCTTTCATTAACCCAACTGAACCCTTAACATGTCTATCCATTTATAAAAAATAGCCAAGTAATATGATCCTTCTTAAATGCTAGTTGTGTAGTGGTAATAGTGAAATACAAAATATGAAACCATCTAGAAATAAGAGACTTTGGGTTATTATCTTCCAAGATGTATTGAAGGAAATTATGACCAATAGTCAGTTCCTATAATGCAACTTCTGTTGTGTAGGAAATGAACTCTCTCCGTGGACAAGTCGGTGGTACCGTTAATGTTGAGATGGATGCGGCCCCAGCTGTTGACCTGACCAAGATCTTGACTGATATGAGAAATCAATATGAAACCCTGGCTGAAAAGAACCGCAAAGATGTTGAAGAATGGTACTTTAAGAGGGTACGGTAACCTTACAATGCTGGTGGATCTGTAACATGTTTTGTTAGCCTGAGTACAAGTACAATAACATATTTATTGTGTGTGTTTTCCTGACAGACAGAAGAGCTGAACAGGGAAGTCGCAAGTCACAGTGAACAGATCCAGTCCAGTAAATCCGAAATCACAGACCTCAGACGTACCTTTCAAAGCTTGGAGATCGAACTCCAGACTCAGCTAAGCATGGTAAGACCTTAGTCTAAAATGCTCTTATAGCCGATCATTAGTTAACGCTTTTACCTAAGGCCTGCTTTAAAAAGGAACTCCAGTGAAAATAATGTAATAAAAAAGTGCTTCATTTTTACAATAATTATGTATAAATGATTTAGTCAGTGTTTGCCCATTGTAAAATATTTTAAATCCCTGATTTATATTCTGACATTTATCACATGGTGACATTTTTACTGCTGGCAGGTGATGTAGCTGCTGTTTGCTGTTTTGGCAGTTGGAAACAGCTGTAAACAGCTATTTCCCACAATGCAGCAAGGTTCACAGACAGGAAACTGCCAAGAGTACGTACTCAGAATTTCTTTGTGGGGGGGGGGGGGGGGGGGTTCACCACAATATCAGCCATACAGCGCCCCCTGATGGTCTGTTTGTGAAAAGGAATAGATTTCTAATGTAAAAGGGGGTATCAGCTACTGATTGGGATAAAGTTCAATTCTTGGCCGGAGTTTCTCTTTAAATAAATGTGACAATATCTGCATCTCAAAGTAACAGACATGCTTAGGACAGCGTGTTTCCACTATTTATTCTTTCCCATAGCTGATTTCAGCTGACTTTTTTTGTCTGCATTGCTGGTGATGTCAGGACCATGTACAGAACAGGAAGGCACGTGCCTATAGGCGCCTGATGTTGGAAAGGCGGCTCACTCCTCTACCCGAGCTCTTCATTCCCTCCTTGCCTATACAGAGTCCTGATGAGAGTGTAAATGAGACGTTACTCACGCAGCTCTTGGCATTCCACTGACGAGCTCTCCCTTCAGGCACCACTAGCTACTTAAAACGGGGAGTAGTTCTAGCTACTTAAAGGGACACTTTAGTCAAAAAAAAAAAAGAGTTTTACTCACCTGGGGCTTCCAATAGCCCCCTGCAGCTGTCCGGTGCCCTTGCAGCCACTCACTAATCCTCCTGGCCCTGCCGGCAGCCACTTCCTGTTTCGGTGACAGGAGCTGACAGGCTGGGAAAGCGAGCGATTCTTCACGTTCCCAGACACATTAGCACCCTCTATGCTGCTATATAGTATATGATATATGCTATAGCAGCATAGATGGTGCTATTATGGCCAGTAACGCGAAGAATCACTCGCGTCCCCAGCCTGTCAGCTCCTGTCACCGAAACAGGAAGTGGCTGCCGGCAGGGCCAGGAGGATTGGAGGGAGACGGCGAGGGCACCGGACAGCTGCAGGGGGCTATTGGAAGCCCCAGGTGAGTAAAACTCATTTTTTTTTGTTTGACTTAAGTGTCCCTTTAATACTAAGGGGCACCTGTAGCTACCCATGACGGGCAGGAGAAGGAAGGGAAAAGTGATGGGGGGCAGCCAGCACACTTGTGGTGCAGTTTGGTGGGATTTATAGGTTCCTGGCGGGCGAAGTCTAAGGTGCCAGGACATTTGTGCCTATAGGCTCTTCTGAGGTAAATCTGGGCCTGCCTGTCTGTCATAGAATAGCTATAGTCAAAATGTAATAAAAACAAACAAGAAAATATAACTTCACTGAAACTTACACAGATTTTATTATACCTCTATTTTACCTGAAAAATAAAATATCGCCACACCTCCCACACTTCCTGTATTGGAATGACAATAGGAGTGTATTATTGGAAATGTACTTTTTGTCATCTGTTGGCCAGAAGGACTGCAAAGTGACATCAGCCACTGGCATTCAGTGTGGTTAGTTGGGTATTACAGCCACCAGTAATCTCTAAGGATCATGGGTGGTGAAGTGGTTTGTCCTACAGGAAGCATCATCATAATCATCCTCCAATAGAAAACTATAACTCTAACATAGTCTCTAATAAAACATACCTGTCTGTTCTCTTACCACAGAAAGCAGCATTGGAAGGCACCCTGGCGGAGACAGAAGGTCGGTACTGTGTACAGCTCTCTCAGATACAGGAGCTGATCAGTGGTGTTGAAGTTCAGCTGGCAGAGTTGCGCTCAGATATGGAACGCCAGAGCTACGAATACAAAATTCTCATGGATGTCAAGACCCGCCTGGAACAGGAAATCGCCACCTACAGACGTCTTCTGGATGGAGAAGATTCTAAGTAAGTAGAAACAAAAAGATGCTGAACTAACTATACAGCGGGCAGGCATGAGCAGTGAACTAGATATAGAGGCAGACTATTATAAGTATGACCTTAAAACAAATCTTTCAGTTTTTTTACACTTAATTGGGAAACAACAATAGGTTTTGGTTTAGTTTGTCTGCGTTTCCCACCTGAATGCAATCACTAGCTGCTTACATACAGGGACTTGCTAATAAACTGGCAACACAAAGGGATAAAGCTCCACAGAGCTATAATCAGCTTTCCGTATCTTATCAGTTCCAATAACCAATAGCAGAAAAAGTGTTTGGTCAGTTGAATTTAGCTGTGGAAAGGTGTCTGTATTTCTGTAGCATTTAACAGACTTTGTATCACAAATGGTTATATTGCACTCTGTTTAGAGTTGCATTACCCATAAGGCAGTCTAGGTGGATGTCATGGGCCTGGTTTCCATCTCCCCTGAGGCCCTGTAGCAGGCAGGTAGCAGGCAGAGAAACCGCCACTAGGGTTTGTTATCGGCTTCAGAGTAATTCTCCTACTAAATAAGTGAAGCTAAGTAAGAAGACACGCAGTATATACATCTTTCAGGAGTACATTTGCACAGTTGTAATAATTTTTACACTGTAACATTCAAGTTATTGCTTAAAATGGAACCAAACTCAGAAGTTCCTCTCTGCTTTAAAATGTTAACCAAAGTATGATAAACTTTATGGAGAAAAAAATGTCATTACAATTTATGAGAATCCTAAAAAAAATCCTGAAGTTTCAATTGGTTTCACTTTTGAAAAAGGCACTGGAAGGGTTAAGCCTCAGTGTACTAATCAGAACGAATTAGACAAGTAGATTTGCCTAAACAAACACAGAACAAAGAGAAGTGAATTTCTTCAGCAACTATGTGAAATAAAGACTTTTTATTGTGTGCTGTGCAAGAGTGTGGGCTCGCTCTAAGACAATTCCCTAACAGCATGCTTAGAAATGTAACATTCTATGGTGATTCAACTTGTAAAGTTTGTAACAATGTATTTTTCTATTTTTGTCTCCTCCTCTCCCAACAGCATTCCCTACAAAGAAAGTGAGTATATTTAATTATATCCCTCTATAAACAATAGGGATGGTAAATCAAATGGAAATAATTCAAAGGAGATGCAGGATGATGCAAGTTTCAATATGCAAATTTTTTCCAACTCAGAATTGGATTGGTCCATTTTCAAGATGCATACATTTGCATTATAAATTTACATAATCCAGCATCAATTTGGAATTATTTGCATCACATTAACCAACCATCCCTAGTAACCATATCTATAAAGAAATCACTAGGGTTTGGATATGACGAGTGGAGAATTCCTCTTTATAACAGCATCATGCATTTATATCAATATTTCTAAAAGGCGGGTGTAGCAGAATCTTTAAAGATTTGGGGATTACTGGTCATTATTATCATTGAGTATTTCTATAGCGCTAATATCTTCCTCAGCGCTTTACAGAGTACATAGTCATGTCACTAATTGTCCTCAGATAAGCTCACAATCTAATCCCTACCACCATAGTTATGGTCTAATGTCCCCAACATAGCCATAAGAGCTATACTCCTTGCCCATCTTCTGCCAAGCTTTGTAAAGGACATTAAACAAGTGTAAACTAAAATGTAATATAAAGTAAAAGGACCAGTATCTCAATTTAGGGCAGTTGTACCTTGCATATTATTAGCTGCACTTTGTGATGTATTTTGCATCTAAAGTGTTACTGTGCTATAATTAAAGAGACACTGAAGCAAACTTATTTTCCCCATTTTACCTTATGTCGCTTCAGTGCTCTCAAGCCAAGTAATCTGATAGGTCCCCGCCGCTAAACGAGCGCTGCAGAGCCCCCACATCCATCCGCAAATATCCACGACCAACTTGGTAGTGGATTTTGCTGTGCTGAGGGGCAGAGCTTCCAGCTGTAGCTCTGCCCCTCCTGACGTCAATTGCCACACGGATCGCCGCCTCTCCCCGCCCCTCTCTATGAAGGAAGAGTGAGAGGGGCGGGGAGAGGCAGTGATGCGCCACGATTGACGTCAGGCGGGGCAGAGCTGCAGCTGAAAACTCTGCCCCTTCCAGGAAATGCCAGCCAGATTGCCCCCAGGGGATTTGGGGGCTCTACAGCGCTCGTTTTGCGGCGGGGATGTGGCAGATTACTTGGCTTGAGAGCACTGAAGCGACTTATAAGGTAAAATGGGGAAAATAAGTTCGCTTCAGTGTCTCTTTAAGTGTTGTTAAAGTGGACCCAAATTAAAAATACAAGATTTCAGAAATAAAATCTATTTTCTAACTTATAATAATAAATAACAGCCTTTTTTTTAGCTGCATGATGACAAATATAAAATATTTACATTTATTGGAGGAACCCCTCCCTTCCTTTCATATTGCCGGGACAGAATCCGGCAGACTGGTGGAGGAGATACAAAAACAAAACACAGGCTGCTACTGATAATGTCACAGGGGAGGTGATTTCAGCTTGTTTGAGATTTCACATAGACGACGCCCCTGTGAGGGAGGGTAGCTGATGACAAACACACCCATGATCTAAAACCTCCTACTAAGCTCAGAAGTAATGGCTGCCACCTGTATGGGTGACTTGGTCGGAGGGGTTTGGGGAAGGGGTACACATTTCACATTGGTTATCTGGAAATAAATGTTGCTACCACTGCGCAAGTGAGAACTTTCTAGCATGCCAAACTGATAATTTTGATCGATTTTGAGCAGAAACCAATTGGAATTAAGGTTGGGTGTGGCCACGTTCCGGTGTGCGGTGATTAGTGTTGGGCGAACAGTGTTCGCCACTGTGGGTTCTGCAGAACATCACCCTGTTCGGGTGATGATCGAGTTCAGCCGAACACCTGGTGGTGTTCGGCCAAACTGTTCGGGTTCGCCCGAACTGCTGAATGCCCGGCCGAACAGGGCCCTGTTCGGCCGAATACGGCCCCCTATGGGGTCGCAGGCATAAGGGGGGAGCATGCCCCGATCGCGGGGGGGGGGGGGGGGGAAACGGAAATTCCCCCCACCCCCTCCGCTAGCGCTCCCCCCTCTGCCCGCTTCCCCATACAAAAGTTTGACGAAAGTAAAATAGTACCGGTGGTGGTGGCTGGCTGCTGCAGTGGCTGGCTGGCACTATGAAGTGACTGAGGAGGAGGAGTCGGAGTAGGACGCGTTGAGGGAGGCCGGGCAGCGGGCGGTTCAGCGGTAGTACCCTTGTAGTACTTCCGCCCTTTCTCTGACCTCACGTCCTCTGCGTGATGACGCATACGAGGGTACGCGTGACGCGTACCCTCGTATGCAGAGGACGTGAGGTCAGAGAAAGGGCGGAAGTACCACAAGGGTACTACCGCTGAACCGCCCGCTGCCCGGCCTCCCTCAACGCGTCCTACTCCGACTCCTCCTCCTCAGTCACTTCATAGTGCCAGCCAGCCACTGCAGCAGCCAGCCACCACCACCGGTACTATTTTACTTTCGTCAAACTTTTGTATGGGGAAGCGGGCAGAGGGGGGAGCGCTAGCGGAGGGGGTGGGGGAATTTCCGACCCCCCCCCCCGCGATTGGGGCATGCTCCCCCCTTATGCCTGCGACCCCATAGGGCCCCCAAAAGCGGGATGTTCGGGGAGTTCGGGGTTCGGCCCAAACATGCCGAACATCGCGGCCATGTTCGGCGAACGTTCCCGAACCCGAACATCCAGGTGTTCGCCCAACACTAGCGGTGATGTCTATGCCACAAATCGAGTAATGTGTGGGCAAATTAAAATTCAGCACACACTATAGCAAGTTTACTTTCATAATAGTCACAGAGTATCAGAGTAACAACTGTATGAACAGGCGGTGACTTACCAGTTGTATAAAATATGGTTATAATCAGTATTATTTGCATTATTGATCAGGATCCTTTTAAATAAATTGTAAGCACACTAAACTGTAAGCAAGAGTATTACTTTAATGGTTTTTAATAGAAAATCTTTAATTAATCTTCCAACTGGCTCATACTTTTGTATGTTTTATTTTAGGTCCTCAAACCACTCGTCAAGTCCGCACCATCATTGAGGAAACACTCAATGGCAAAATCATTTCCTCTAAAGAGGATGTTCGTCAATCAAAGTACTGAGCGAGTGCATGACTCTTGTATTGGCACAGAGATCTGATCGACTGAGGCACACTGAGACTATCGCATTATGATTTACAATAACTATATAACCTGGCATAGGTTCCACAAGAGCTGCAGTGTCGTCACATGACTGTGCCTGCTCTGCCATAAATCAGTCTATGGTATCCTGTGCTGTATATTCTGAGTCATGTCATGTCTGCTGAATCTTGTGCTACCTTTGGAGGCCTCTTTTATTCTCTTTGTATTCTAATAAATATCAGCTTTTTCATGCATTTCTGTTTTGTCTGTTTTACTGCTTTTTAGCACTGTAGCGTTGTAAGCTAAGAGAAGCCAAGCCTAAAGTTTCGTACATAAGCTAGATTGCAGGTACCCTTTATGATCGTTAATCGATCATTAATGTGCAGGGCTGGATTTTCCATAAGGCACTGTAGGCTTGTGCCTACAGGTACCTAATGATGAAAAGGTGGCCCACTCCCATCCCAAGTGCTTCCCTCTCACCTTCCCTCTGCTGAGTCCTGAGAAGAGCATAAATGAGAGGTTACTCACCGGGCTCTCTGCATTGCCATTGACAAGATCTCCGTACAGCAGGGGACCAACAGACCTACACAACAGATCCATGATTTCCTACAGGTCTTTTCACAAAGTCAGTGTTCACTCGATCTGGGTTTCTCCTTTAAGTTTCCAAAACAAGCATTCCCGATAGGACAGCAGATAAATCGCCATTCTTCTGATGGAATCCTATGCATCTGCTCCAGAGTGCCGAAGACATTGAAGTGGACCTTCGAAGTGGTAAAGCATATCAATGAATTACACATACCCTACTACTCAAGCTGGGTCCATCATAGTTTGAACCAAGGCTGCATCTGAAATGACCACCAGCTCAGTGTCCAGCACCTAAATAGATTTTCTGCACACTTCGCATTCAATTCAGATGCAAATCATATGCAAACCTGCTACTACTTATCATGCAAACAGGAAACTCAGGAGGAGGGGCTGGGAGCAGCTAACCTGACAGTTACATAGTTACAAAGTTAAGGAAAGGTGGGGGGAAAGGCTAGGCATCCCTAAACACATGTTGCAATTGAATGGTTAATCGCACAAGCATACACCGCCTCTGCCAGACTGAAAAATGCATGACCTGCATCCAAGACAAGTGCTAACATTTATTAATCTAGGAGGAACTTTAGCTTCCAATATGGTTTGCATGCAAAGTATATTATACTAGACACTTGCGCCACTGTGAGGCAAACCTCCGGGCAAGTGACCTAACCTAAATTTAAAACCTTGGGAGCAGCTAAGCAAATAAATGTGTAACTTACATTTGGTTGAACAGCGAGGATAACGCTAGCGCATATCACTAAGGCTGCATCTGAAATGACCACCAGCTCAGTGTCTAGCACCTAAATAGATTTTCTGCACACTTCGCATTCAATTCAGATGCAAATCATATGCAAATCTGCTACTAATCATGCAAACAGGAAACTCAGGAGGAGGGGCTGGAAAGCAGCTAACCTGACAGTTACATAGTTACAAAGTTAAGGAAAGGTGGGGGGGAAAGGCTGTGCATCCCTAAACACATGTTGCAATTGAATGGTTAATCGCACAAGCATACACCGCCTCTGCCAGACTGAAAAATGCATGCCCTGCATCCAAGACAGATGATAACATTTATTAAACTAGGAGGAACTTTAGCTTCCAATATGGTTTGCATGCAAAGTATATTATACTAGACACTTGCGCCACTGTGAGGCAAACTTCCGGGCAAGTGACCTAACCTAAATTTAAAACCTTGGGAGCAGCTAAGGAAAAAAAAATGTGTAACTTACATTTGGTTGAACAGCGAGGAGAACGCTAGCGCATACCACTAAGGCTGCATCTGAAATGACCACCAGCTCAGTGTCCAGCACCTAAATAGATTTTCTGCACACTTCGCATGCAATTCAGATGCAAATCATATGCAAATCTGCTACTACTTATCATGCAAACAGGAAAATCAGGAGGAGGGACTGGGAGCAGCTAACCTGACAGTTACATAGTTACAAAGTTAAGGAAAGGTGGGGGGAAAGGCTGGGCATCCCTAAACACATGTTGCAATTGAATGGTTAATCGCAAAAGCATACACCGCCTCTGCCAGACTGAAAAATGCATGCCCTGCACCCAAGACAAGTGCTAACATTTATTAAACTAGGAGGAACTTTAGCTTCCAATATGGTTTGCATGCAAAGTATATTATACTAGACACTTTCGCCACGGTGAGGCAAACCTCCGGGCAAGTGACATAACCTAAATTCAAAACCTTGGGAGCAGCTAAGCAGAAAAAAATGTGTAACTTACATTTGGTAGAACAGCGAGGAGAACGCCAGCGCATACCACTAAGGCTGCATCTGAAATGACCACCAGCTCAGTGTCCAGCACCTAAATAGATTTTCTGCACACCTTGCATTCAATTCAGATGCAAATCATATGCAAATCATATGCAAATCTGCTACTACTTTCCCCCCACCTTTCCTTAACTTTGTAACTATGTAACTGTCAGGTTAGCTGCTCCCAGCCCCTCCTCCTGAGTTTCCTGTTTGCATGATAAGTAGTAGCAGATTTGCATATGATTTGCATCTGAATTGAATGCGAAGTGTGCAGAAAATCTATTTAGGTGCTGGACACTGAGCTAATGGTCATTTCAGATGCAGCCTTAATGGTATGCGCTAGCGTTCTCCTCGCTGTTCAACCAAATGTAAGTTACAAATTTTTTTTGCTTAGCTGCTCCCAAGGTTTTAAATTTAGGTTAGGTCACTTGCCCGGAGGTTTGCCTCACCGTGGCGCAAGTGTCTAGTATAATATACTTTGCATGCAAACCATATTGGAAGCTAAAGTTCCTCCTAGTTTAATAAATGTTAGCACTTGTCTTGGGTGCAGGGCATGCATTTTTCAGTCTGGCAGAGGCGGTGTATGCTTTTGCGATTAACCATTCAATTGCAACATGTGTTTAGGGATGCCCAGCCTTTCCCCCCACCTTTCCTTAACTTTGTAACTATGTAACTGTCAGGTTAGCTGCTCCCAGCCCCTCCTCCTGATTTTCCTGTTTGCATGATAAGTAGTAGCAGATTTGCATATGATTTGCATCTGAATTGCATGCGAAGTGTGCAGAAAATCTATTTAGGTGCTGGACACTGAGCTGGTGGTCATTTCAGATGCAGCCTTAGTGGTATGCGCTAGCGTTCTCCTCGCTGTTCAACCAAATGTAAGTTACACATTTTTTTTCCTTAGCTGCTCCCAAGGTTTTAAATTTAGGTTAGGTCACTTGCCCGGAAGTTTGCCTCACAGTGGCGCAAGTGTCTAGTATAATATACTTTGCATGCAAACCATATTGGAAGCTAAAGTTCCTCCTAGTTTAATAAATGTTATCATCTGTCTTGGATGCAGGGCATGCATTTTTCAGTCTGGCAGAGGCGGTGTATGCTTGTGCGATTAACCATTCAATTGCAACATGTGTTTAGGGATGCACAGCCTTTCCCCCCCACCTTTCCTTAACTTTGTAACTATGTAACTGTCAGGTTAGCTGCTCCCAGCCCCTCCTCCTGAGTTTCCTGTTTGCATGATAAGTAGTAGCAGATTTGCATATGGTTTGCATCTGAATTGAATGCGAAGTGTGCAGAAAATCTATTTAGGTGCTGGACACTGAGTTAATGGTCATTTCAGATGCAGCCTTAGTGGTATGCGCTAGCGTTCTCCTCGCTGTTCAACCAAATGTAAGTTACACATTTTTTTTGCTTAGCTGCTCCCAAGGTTTTAAATTTAGGTTAGGTCACTTGCCCGGAGGTTTGCCTCACCGTGGTGCAAGTGTCTAGTATAATATACTTTGCATGCAAACCATATTGGAAGCTAAAGTACCTCCTAGTTTAATAAATGTTAGCACTTGTCTTGGATGCAGGGCATGCATTTTTTAGTCTGGCAGAGGCGGTGTATGCTTGTGCGATTAACCATTCAATTGCAACATGTGTTTAGGGATGCGCAGCCTTTCCCCCCACCTTTCCTTAACTTTATAGTTTGAACCAAGCCTGAACCCCAAACATGCTCTTCAACACGTGTCCTACATACAATGTGTGCTCCAGAGTGTCCTCTGCATAAAGAATGCTCTCCAATCTGTCCTCTGCATACAACATGCTTTCCAACTTAAACTCAAGAATAAATATTGAACATTTTTTTAAAGCATTAATTACACATATTATTCTAATTTAATTCCAAATCTGGTGACAGACCATGGTGATTTTCTTTTAGAACTGTAATTAAATCTTGTTCTACTCCTTGAAAGCTACAAAAAACAATGTTTGTTGGAATTGCATACCTTTTTGTTGCATGGTGAATGTAGAGTATAATTGTGATGTTATGGTACATAATAGTATGGCACGTTGGACGTGGATACCAGGCTATCATAATCCAAAAAGGTACCTGTAACAGAAGATTTCAACAGCTCCTGGTGGTTCAATGTGATACTGCAGCCTACTCATTATATCACCAGTAATAATAACCTGTTCAGTTTCCTTGAAGTAACTTGATGTCCTATATTATACATCATAGAGCAGAGAGGTGGTTCCTGTTTGACATGGGAGACCAGGGTTCGAATCCTGGCTAGAGTCAGTGCCTATTCAGTAAGAAGTTCCTTGGGCCAGACTTCCTAACACCTCAGGGTGGCCCCTTTGAGCGCGCCCTCAGTGGCTGCAACTCTTGAGCACTTTGAGTCCAACAGGAGAAAAGCACTATGTAAGTGTTAGGTTTATTATTAGGACCAGATCACATAGTCCTTCCAAAAATAACTTCAACATTGGATAAAAAGATCAAATCACACCTAAGTCCATAAAAAACCTCAGGAGACATTTAGAAAAACATAAGGGTGTATTATTATTATTATTATTATTATTATTTTCAATTTCCATGTGCTGTATACAGAGTACAAAACAGACAATAGATGTTTTTATAATTATGTACATTGCTCATGCACAGAACACCCAGCAACACAAGCAAAAGCATTAAATAAATTGTACTAATGGTGGCCACTAAGTGTCGGACTGCAAGGTTGAAAAGCTGAGGAAATCCACTTGTTGGCCAAGCAGCAGTAATCAGGTGTTGCTGTTCATAATGTAGACTTGCTACATTGCTATTTCTATGTAATTTGCTATATTACATAGAAATAATAAGATTGGGCAAAGAATTGGATCATTAGTGGCTACCTTAAAATATACATATGGACAAGGAAGACTACTTCCCTCCATGACTGAAGCGATAATAATGCTTTTCCTAAAACCAGGCAAAAAAAGCCCCTCAAGGTCGATGCGGGTGGTTTCAGCCCATGATGCTCAGGGCTGAGCGCTTTAACTAGGTGTCCCTAGCAGCAATGTTATATTGCCTAGGGCGTGTAAGGGTTGTTCAGGGTTCCAGCGATTGCAGGACCCCAAATTACATCTCCCTCCGAGTTGAGACGACTTGGAGGAGGAATAGTATTGTACGCCACAGGGGATTTGAGCGACAGCAGGGTGAGCTGTCGCTCTGCGCCCAGCTCACCGGCAGTGTACATATATGTACGTCTTAAGGTTGAATCATATAGACTGACTGACTCTTTGAAATGATATCATGGATGCTATCCTGATCAAACATGGCTGATACCTCTGAAATTCAGTTAACATAAGGGGAGGTCCTGTGTAGTCCAGAGGAGTCCCAAGACGTCCTACAGATACAGGAAAAACACTGAGAGAAACCAGGAGCCCCATGTAACGGTTGGGTGTAGCAACTCAGATGTCTGATTATATGGTGATCTGCAGAATCACCAATAATGCAGACGCTATACCTGATTATGTGGTGA
This sequence comes from Hyperolius riggenbachi, assembly GCF_040937935.1. Taxonomy (NCBI): domain Eukaryota; kingdom Metazoa; phylum Chordata; class Amphibia; order Anura; family Hyperoliidae; genus Hyperolius; species Hyperolius riggenbachi. The sequence continues at coordinate 35,175,254 of NC_090657.1, read as the reverse complement.
TCTGCAGAATCACCAATAATACTAGTATAGCTAAAAGGGTGCTAGACTGTAGTGCTTGGTGCAACCGTAACTTTATTAGTTTTGCAAGACCTTACCAGAGGGGCTTGTAAGGTACTATAAATACACAGACTGTAACTAAATGATATAGCGAGACCTCACCAGAGGGGCTGGTAAGGTACTATCAGTACACTGATTTTATAATAGCGTGCAAGCCTCAGTAAGCTGGAGATACAGATACTGAAGGGATAGAATCTCCCAAAGAGCAGGTGAATCATACTGTACTGCAGCCTGGTGATCAGGAGCAGGTGATTAAGATGGTACTGCAGCCTAGTAAACACCTGAGGAGCAGGTGATATGATACTAGAAATCCCTCACCAGAGGCTAGGCCCACTGGTGAGGACAGAGTGGTCAGACAGGCTAAGTTCGGAAACAGAGAGGTAAGTGACGGTACAGAATCCTGAGGCAAGAGGATATCGGGTAAAACAGGCAGAGGTTCAGCAACATGTCAGATAGGCAGAAGTACAGAATCAGTGAGCAGAAGCGAGGTCAGAGTATAGCCAGAATCATACACAGATAATTAATCACAATACACAATATCCTAGTCTAGGTGTGAAGTCCTTGGTTTCAACACCTGGGATCTAGTCTAAGGTCTGAGCGCTAACACAAAAGTATTCATGACAGCAGACAGCGCCAGACTGAAGCCTGGAGGCTTAAAAAGCAGAGGAAACCTCACTGGCACGCCCCCTGCACTCAGCCAATCCTGGGCGCCGTGAGTCTCCTCTGAGGTCAGCTGACCAGCCTCCTTCCAGCATAAAGGTCCTGTCTGTGTGCGTGCCCGCGCGAGACAGGGACCCTATTAGCTAACGAACGTCCTGACCTCGGCGTCCCAGACGCCGTGGAGACGGGCAGGGGAATTGAGGCAGCTGCGGCGGCGGTGCTGTTCGCCACATCTGCCTCTTCAGTCATTACACCCCATATGGTGTAGTATATTAATGCCAGGTTCTGGTTAAATACAAAGTGATGAGGTACTCACAAAGGTGGGCTGCAAGACCAGCAACCACAGTATAAAAACCAGTGAAGAAATCCTGTCCCCACCCGGGTTCTTTGTCTTCAAATATGTGTGTCGCACTCCAGAAAGGTACAGACTAACCAGCAAGCTCATGGTGACCCAGAACTCATTGGAGTGTGTAAGGGACTACAATGGTCCTAAAAGCTTTTAGGACCATTGTAGTCCCTTACACACTCCAATGAGTTCTGGGTCACCATGAGCTTGCTGGTTAGTCTGTACCTCTCGGTTTACAAGCCCTACTCCATAGAGCCAAATTAATCCATGCCATGCACTGATGAGGATCAAACAATCCGAAACAGTCTGTATGCATGTTGGATTATTATGGCTCTGTACAATTTAACAAGCTGACACATCATTGCATTCCAGCGGTTCTGGAGGTGTGTTTAGCTTCTAAGGGTACAATGGTTAATTTGCATATATTCAGCAGTGGTGCTCTGGGAGACATCTCGAGCTCACTCCAACCTGAATTATCGCAAATTCTTTCTGTTTTAGGAAAGCAAATTTTTGTTTTTCTTAACATCTTAGTAAGGGGGCTTTTAGGACCATTGTAGTCCCTTACACACTCCAATGAGTTCTGGGTCACCATGAGCTAGCTGGTTAGTCTGTGCCTCTCGGATTCACAAGCCCTACTCCATAGAGCCAAATTAATCCATGCCATGCACTGATGAGGATCAAACAATCCGAAACGGTCTGTATGCATGTTGGATTATTATGGCTCTGTACAAATTAACAAGCTTACACATCATTGCATTCCAGCGGTTCTGGAGGTGTGTTTAGCTTCTAAGGGTACAATGGTTAATTTGCATATATTCAGCAGTGGTGCTCTGGGAGACATCTCGAGCTCACTACAACCTGAATTATCGCAAATTCTTTCTGTTTTAGGAAAGCAAATTTTTCTTGCACTCCAGAAAAAATGATTGTTTGGTTACACAAAAGAAACAATTGACAGCAACCTCTAATAGCTAGGCGGCTGTAAACAATATCACTGGGAGGCCAAAGTGGCCCCCCCCCCCCAAAAAAAAAACAAAAAAAAAAAACAAACATGGATGTAATAAACATAAAATGGCTTACCTCTACGAAGAAGGGGCAACGCCAATATAAGACAGACATTTTAATTATCAGACACAAAAATGATAACGCATTTCCCGGAGCACAGTCCGCTTCCTCAGATCAAATAAAGCAGCGTCTGGGTAGCCAAAAGCTTTAGGCACTCCAAGCTTCTGCACCTTGGCTAACCAGACTGAGGTTGCTTTATTTCATCTGAGGAAGCGGACTGTGCTCCGCGAAACACGTTATTGGTTTTGTGTCTGATTATTAAAATGTATTTCTTATATTGGCGATGCCCTTTCTTCTTAGAGGTAAGCCGTTTTATGTTTATTACATCAATGATTATTTTTGGGGAGCCTTCTCCCTCCCAGTTAACATAAGGGTCTTTCTTAACCTCCAGATACCTGCAAACAATATAGGTAAAAATATTGACATTGGATAGGGCCAAGGTCTTCAGCTTTGTAGAATGGATGCAGCTCTCTGACAGCTTCCAAAACTACATAGTTCATACACAAATAGTCTCTAACATCAAGCAATACAGCAGGTACATGCTGAGCTGATAGACTAAGTACTGCGCACACACACAACTATAGGCAGAGGTCCCAGCACTTGTGAGCTTACAATCTAAAGATTGAAACTGATAACTAAATAAATCACTGCTTGAATGTATCCATCTACAATACTTATTTGCAGCTAGAAGTGCAGCTACAGAACCGTAACCCCCAGTGCACAGTTTGCATTGCCCTAAGCAATGTTGCTATTTTTGCAGATGATACAAAATTGTGCAGAATCATCAACTCTCAGGAAGATAGGGACATATTGCAACAGGATCTGGATAGGATCGCTATATGGGCACATAAATGGCAGATGAAATTCAATGTTGAAAAATGTAAAGTCATGTATTTTGGTCGTACCAATGGTCTAGCACCATACAAAATAAATGGGATACAGTTGGGGACATGAAACTTGGAGAACGACTTAGGAGTACTCATTGACAACAAGTTAAATAATCGTACTCAATGCCAAGCCGCTGCAGCTAAAGCTAACAAAATTTTGGGATGCATTAAAAGGGAAATAAAAACTCGAGATGCTAGCATAATATTGCCCCTGTTTAACTCTCTAGTAAGGCCACATCTGGAATATGGAATTCAGTTCTGGGCACCACATTACAAAAAAGATATTGCAGTTTTAGAGCAGATGCAGAGACGAGCAACAAAATTGATACGTGGGATGGAAGGTCTCACTTACCAAGAAAGGTTAGATAAACTGGGTTTATTTAGTCTAGAGAAAAGACGCCTTAGAGGGGATCTAATTAACATGTATAAATACATCAGAGAGCAATATAATAGCTTGGCGGATAAGCTTTTTGTCCCTAGGCCTTCTGAAATGACTAGAGGACATGATCTGCGCATGGAGGAAAAACGTTTTAGCCATTTATTTAGGAAAGGGTTCTTTACAGTAAGAGTGATTAAGATGTGGAATGCATTGCCACAGGAAGTCGTTATGGCAAACTCTATACCTGCATTTAAAGGGGGCTTAGATGCTTTCCTTGCGTTGAAAGACACCCATGGCTACAATTACTAGGTAATGCCTAATGATGTTGTTTCAGGGATGTTATCTGATTGCCATATGGAGTCGGGAAGGAATTTTTCCCTTTAGGGGCTAATTGGACCATGCCTTGTAAGGGTTTTTCGCCTTCCTCTGGATCAACAGGGATATGTGAGGGAGCAGGCTGGTGTTGTACTTTATTCTCTGGTTGAACTTGATGGACGTATGTCTTTTTTCAACCCAAATAACTATATAACTGTGTAAACCCCTCAATTCAGGGGCTCCGGTGTCCTTGCAACTTCTGCTTCCCCTATTGCTGCACCACTATGTCCATCTGTCCTGTACCTCTTTCTTAAAGAGAATCTGTATTGTTAAAATCGCACAAAAGTAAACATACCAGTGCGTTAGGGGACATCTCCTATTACCCTCTGACACAATTTCGCCGCTCCTCGCCGCATTAAAAGTGGTTAAAAACAGTTTTAAAAAGTTTGTTTATAAACAAACAAAATGGCCACCAAAACAGGAAGTAGGTTGATGTACAGTATGTCCACACATAGAAAAATACATCCATACACAAGCAGGCTGTATACACCCTTCCTTTTGAATCTCAAGAGATCATTTGTGTGTTTCTTTCCCTCTGCAGCTATCTTCCACTGAAGTGTCAGGCTGTTTCTTCCTGCAGAGTGCAGACAGCTCTGCCTGTATGTAATTCCTCTGTATGTGAAAGCCCAGCCAGCTCAGAGGACGATTTATTCAGCTTGTAAAAGATGAGAGAAGAGAGAAGCTGCTCTAATCTAAATAACACACAGGCAGTGTGCATAGAGGGGCCTGGAAGAGGGAGTTCATAGCAGAACCACAACACTGAAGAACTTGGCAGCCTTCCAGACACAGGCCGACAAGTCTGACAGGGGAAAGATACATTGATTTATTACAGAGACTGTTATAGTAGAAAGTGCTACAGTGAGCCAGAACACATTAGAATAGCTTTTGGAACTTGTAGGATGATAAAAAACAGGATGCAATTTTTGTTACGGAGTCTCTTTAACAAATTAAAAGCACCCATAATTAAAGGTGCAGCGATTTGTGAATTTCTTTCCCTTGGAGGCGGGTGGCGGATGGCTCATTCCAGGTAGTGTGAGTCCTGGAGTGGGCTGTCAGTGCCTGTCCTCCACCCCCCTTGGAGTGCAGTGTGGTGAGCCAGCCCTGAGCTCCAAAGCTCGGTGCGACCCATGCCTCATTCCTTTCCTTTTCAAATGTGTTGCACCCAAGCTATGCTCAGCAGCAGAACGCAATGGACGTCAAGGTAAGTGCCTGTTTTTAAATATTGGGAGGTGAAAGGTGCGGATGGCTCTCCCCGGCGCTGGCCACGCTTGGGGGGGCCGCCTGCGCCACCCAGCCTCCCCCCTCCGGGGTGCTGCTGTGGTTCCCAGGCAGTGAGAGCGCCTGGGACCCCGCGGTCCCTCGGCTGTATGGGGGCATTGGGAAGCCTCCCCGAGGCGCTCCTGGATAGTGCTGTATAGCATGAACTAATTCCCGCAGGGCAAACCGCTTTGCGGCATTGGTTCAATGGACCCTGCATTAGTTGGCATGCGAAAGCAAATGCATATTTGCATGAGCATTGCCTCATGAATAGCCAATCAGGCCAAATTTGCTCAGCCAGTTGTGTCAGGTGTTCACTTGGTGTTTAATGCACACATTTAAATTCTCTGTGCAGCGATAATTAAAGGGACTCTGATCACCTCTCATGGTCACGCCTTTAAGCTAGACGACTTCCAACAAAGTCGTGCTATGACTCCTCTGGAGGAGCCTCTTGCAATGGCCATGCGTGTCACTTCCTTTTCCTGCTTAATTCAGTGATGCACTTCTCTAACAGAGAAGACAGGGGTGACCCGGAAGTTATAACACAGCCAAGATGGCAGCCGTGATTTTTAAATTGAAATCGAGCGAAAACTATTTGGTGTAGAACGGCAATTCAGGCATCAAATGAAAGAGGAGAGCACAAGCTACAGAAAGGTATACATCTTTAAGTACTTTGCAGTACTGGTCGGAGTCTTAAAGAGACTCTGGAACAATTTTTTTTGCAGTATTTCTCCTATCCTACAAGTTTCTAAGGCTGTTCCATTGTGCTCTGGCTTACTGCAGCACTTTCTACTTGCACCATCTCTGTAATAAATCAACTTATCTCTCCCCTGTCGGATTTGTCGCCTGTGTCTGGAAGGCTGCCAACTCTGTCTTCAGTAATGTGAACAAGTTAACTCCTTCCAAGCCCCTCCAGTGCTCCTGTGATGATTATTTCTCACTATGTCCCTGCTCTCACTGTCAGCTTGTCTGCTATCTGTGAGGTTGATCAACACAGACTGATAAACTGAACAAAGAATAGCTGGCTGAGGAGGAAGCTGCCTGTCAGGCTGACACCAGTGCAGAGCCAAGACACAGCTTGTCATGCTTCATTGACACAGAACTCTTTCAAAACTTGCACATAACCTCTGGAGACTGAATTCAATGTGTAACTCACTGAATTCTCTGGGTACTCACTGTGTATTAACTGAGTTCACTGCTCTGCTGATGTACTTCCTGTTTTGGTGGCCATCTTTTCTGTTTACAAAACAGTTTATAAAACAGTTTTTTTTACCCTATTTATTGCAGCGGAGAGCAGCAAAAATAATACAGAGGGGGCTAGGAGATGACCCCAAACAGGCAGGGATGTTTGTTTATACTTCATTTTGTGAATACAGATTCTCTTTAAAGGCATGCCCATGAGAGCTGCTCGGAGTCCCTTTAAGTCAAAGAAGCCCTGCTTCTACAGATAAATTCAGAATTTTCCCCATCCTTACACAAGAGCCTGCTAAACTGCTTGTACATGCTCTAATAATTTCCCATCTTGACTACTGTAACACCCGACTTTGTGGCCTACCGAAAAACAGACTGGCAGCCGGGACCTCTACAGTTCCTACTAAACTCTGCTGCTCATCTCATCCACCTCTCCTCCCTCTCTTCCAATCCCTCCACTGGCTGCCAATCACCCAGTTCAAATTTCTAACACTATAATACAAAGCTCTACATTGGCTATCCCCATCATTCATTTACTTATTAAAGTAAATCTGTAATAAAAGAAGAAATTTATATATACCTGGGGCTTCCTCCAGCCCTCTTCAGGCTGGTCATCCTTTGCTGTCCTCCTCTGCAGCCCGGATCCTCCACTATGGGTCCCGCTAATTTGGCCTTTCGAACGATCCGAGCGTGACTTGGGAGCGTGTGTGGCCAGACTGCACCTGCGCCGACTGCCATGGACTGGTAAAATTACTGGGACCCATAGCAAAGGATTTAGGTGGCAGCAGGGGCGTAACAATTGGGGCTGCAGCACCTGCACCCGCGGGGGGCCCGCTCAGGGACGTTTTAGGGGGCTAGAGGGGTCGCAGCATGAGGGGAAAGCCATGGCCACACATCGGCAGCCCCCCCCCCCCCTCAGGCTCTCCCCTCCAGTTTCAATAAGTGTGTGTGCAGGCAGTGGGCAGCGGCAGATATACATACCTCCTGTGTGTTCCACCACGGATGTTCCTCTTTCTAGCATCTGACGCTACTTCCTGTATAAACAGGAAGTAGCATCAGTCACTAGAGCGAGGAGCATCCGCGGTGTAACGCACGGAAAGTATGTATATCTGCTGCTGCCCACTGCCTGCACAGAGACTGATATTGATGCTGGAGGGGAGGGCCCGAGATGAGGGAGGTAGAGATGGGAAGTTCGGATCTTTTCAATGATCCGGATGATTCGAATCGGATCATTGAAAAGAACCGGATCTTTGATCCGAATCTCGGATCATTTTACAGGGGAAGCATTCGGGGGTGAAATGACTAGCAGGACAGGAGAAGGGGAGGGGGTGGACACACAGAGAAGGGGAGAAGATGTACAGAGGGCAGGGAGTGGACAGAGAAGGGAGGAGGGACGAGCAGAGTAGAAATGTTTGCTTGCACACAATACCCACATGCTGCAATCATATGCTTTACATGTATTTCACCTATATGCTCATCTGTGTACTTTCCATGCAAACGTCGCACAGTGCAAAGCATTCCCAGAAGTAAAGTGCAGCTGTATAGAGCAGAGTCTGGGAGGATCATATTGCACAGCAATCACAGTGCCTGCAAAGTTACTGAGCTGTGCTGAGCTGAGCCAAAAGCTTCCAATGTGTTCAATGTGCACAACTACGGAACAGACAGCCTATAATGAGCAGCAAATTGCAGCCAGTATGTGTGCTCTACACATATCTGGCAGTGGCACCGATGTCCCCTCTCTCTCATCTACCTGTCTCCCTGCAAGGCTGGCTCCCATCCAACAGAGCGATCCATCTCAGCTCTGCTTCCAGGACCCCGCTGCCCGCTGCTCCTGGCCCCGCCCCTTTTGCGATCCGAATCACTCATTTTGATGATTCGGATGATTCGACTCACAAAATAGATTCGGATCAAAGATCCGAATCGTTCATGATCCGGACAACACTAGAGGGAGGGGAGGACCGTCCCCCCTACCTGCTGATGTGTGGCCATGGCTTTCCCCCCATGCTGCGACCCCTCCAGCCCCCTAAACTGGCCCAGAGTGGGCACTCAGGTGGGGGCTGTCAGAATCTCTGCAGTTGGGCCCGCTGGCTCCTAGTTACGCCCCTGGGTGGCAGAGGAGGATGGCGAGGGATCGATCAACCTGGTATGTATAAACTTCTTTTATTACATTCCAAGTACCCTTTAAAGGGAACCAGAGAGGAAGCACCCTTGTGTATTTTACCATGTATATCAGTAAGAACATTAGAGAAAACACTTACCATGCTCTCTGTTTCCTCCTCACTGCTAAAAGTGTCTGTTAACAGCAGTCACAAGAATCCCAGACTGAGCAATTAAATCTGGCTTTGCTGGGAATGATTATTGCTGAGTCATTATAGCAAAGCCACAAGGGGGCAGGCTTGGGCTTGAAATAACACCACAGAAGACAGACTTAGCTATAATCTTTCTGTAGCAAAGCTAGATGGAGCAGCCTGACTTCTCAGTCGGGGATTCTTATCATACGTGATAACAGTCAGATTACACAGAGAACAATGAAACAAAGGGCAGATTAGGTGTTTACTGTCATGTTCCCACTGATTTATAAGGTAAAATACAAGAGGGTGCTTCATCTCTGGTTCTCTTTAATCTCCAGATCATCCTCCCAGGACCTTCCAAGAGACCCTCTTGCCATCCAGCTTGGTCACCTCCTCTCACTCTTGCATCCAGGACTTCTCACGAGTGTCACCTCTCCTTTGGAACTCTCTCCCACAGCCTGTCTGTCATGCTCCAAGCCTGGAAATTTTCAAAACGTACCCTAAAGACACATCTATTCAGAGAAGCTTATAATTGGCTATAGCAAAAAATGTAACGCTCACTGCCTCATCTAATATCCCCTTTTTCCACTCCCCAGTGTCTCCACCCCACTACCCTCTACATTGTAAGCTCACAAGAGCAGGTTCCTCACCCCGTGTTTTCTGTTTCTGCGCATTAAGTATGGGTGATGTTTTTCAAATTACATATCAATTGTGTGCATCTGTACTTGTGTCATTGGTTGACTTAATTGAACAGTGTGTTAAACTGGTCATGTATCTGTGCTTCCCATTGTTGTATGTTTTTGTATTATGTACAGTGCTACGGAATGTTGGCACTGTTTAATTAAAAAAAACATAATAATGTTACATGTCATGAGGATCTATGCCATGTTTTAGGGAGGGATCACCTGGATGGTTGCAGAGCTTTTTTTCCCAAGTATTTAACACAGCGATCAGGTGGACTTTTTCCTGCTTCTCCACTTGAATGAATGAGAGTGTTTGTTGGGACATCTGGGGGAGTCATTCTGCAGTAAATCTGGCTTTCACTGGTGTACTTGCAGCTCCTGGGAATCGGTTGCATTCAAAAATGACTCTAATGATCTTTGTCAAAGCAACTGCTTTGAAGGGCATTTGACGCGTACGTTAAAAAGGGGCGATGGGAAAAAAGGGCGCCGGGTTTTTAACGATAAACATGGATTACGTTTAAAAATGTATTTCGTTTAAAAGTAATGTTTTTAAACGTTATAAATCATTAAATAATGTGTATTAAATCGGCAATTGTAAAAACGTTAATCTTTCGTTTAAATAATGAAACGCATAATAACGTTTAAAAAAAAAATTACTAAGTAACCCTCCCTGTACCTACCCCTAACCCCTAGACCCCCCTGTTGATGCCTAAACCTAAGACCCCCCCTGTTGGTGCCTAAGTAACCCTCCCTGTACCTACCCCTAACCCCTAGACCCCCCTGTTAGTGCCTAAACCTAAGACCCCCCTGTTGGTGCCTAAACCTAAGACCCCCCTGTTAGTGCCTAAACCTAAGACCCCCCTGTTGGTGCCTAAACCTAAGACCCCCCTGTTGGTGCCTAAACCTAAGACCCCCTGTTGGTGCCTAAACCTAAGACCCCCCTGTTAGTGCCTAAACCTAAGACCCCCCTGTTGGTGCCTAAACCTAAGACCCCCCTGTTGGTGCCTAAACCTAAGACCCCCCTGTTGGTGCCTAAACCTAAGACCCCCCTGTTGGTGCCTAAACCTAAGACCCCCCCTGTAATTTTTTTCGTTTAAAAATAATGTAAAAAAAAAAAAAAGTAATGTTTTGCGTTTAAAAATAATGTTTGGGAAAAATATTGTACTGGTTTTCGTTTAAAAATAATATTTAAACATGTGTAAATCATTAAATAATGTGTAATCATGAGAAACAGTAATAAAACATTAAGTCTCCGGGCGCCGCTTTTAAAACGTTAGTTTTCTCCGGCGCCCTTTTTTCCTACCGGGCGCCCATTAAACGATATTTATTATAGAAGTGAATGGCGGCGCCCGATTTGTCCACTAGCCTCAGGCGCCCGAATTTACTGTTTCCCATTTGACAGCCTCTTGGAATTGCCTTTAACTGCTTTTAGCAGAAACCTTGGCAGTTGTAGGAGGTTGTCTGAAGGTGCTTGAGAAGCTATTAACTGTGTGAACCAAGTCTTATTCTTCTTACATTACCTTCAAAGACATCCTGGTTAAATTTCAGCTATGTACAGAGGTTAGCAGGTAGGGTCTGACCTCTGCCTGCACTTAACTGAGATGATCTGCCAAGGTTGATCTCCCACTGATTCATGAAGGGGGATTGCTGAACACATGCTAGATTCTTGGGGCAGCCCAGTAGTGCAGAGCTGGGTCCAAAGTTCACTTCCCCGCACAAAATGTAAAACTCTGCACAAAGCTTCACTAGGTGGCGCCCCCTGTGCTGTTTGACTATTCTACTGTAGTGGTGAGCGTAATGGTCCAATTACGATTACACTAAATTTCACGTAATTCGCAAAATTATGATTATGGCCGTAATTGAAATTTCACAAAATTACGCAAAATTTTGTGTTTATGAACAATATCGTGCTTACAATCTTTTTTCGTAATTACAATCATTTACATAACACAAACAAATCAGAATTTCGTGTTTAACACGCAAATTCTACTTTTCTCAAAATTGTGTCCCAGTCCAGAGGCTCCTGATACATTTAAAGTGACAGCAAGTGTTTTATAGTTGGAATTTCTTATCAGTGAAGGTCACACTGTAGTCACTTCCTGTCTGAGTCAGGACTGAGTTAGTCACTTACATACCTTATATTTAACTCTTTCAGGCAGAGAAAGAAAAAAAAGGAACACAGCATAGTTATTTGTGTGCTAGGCACTGTGCATACCCATGTCTATCTCATCATGTCACATGTCACTTTGGGTATCCTTTAAGGGCTCTACCTATGACCCAGGCATCCTGGGTTCAACTCTTGGCTCTTCCTGTTTAATAAGCCAGCATCTATTCAGTAGGAGACCTTGGGCAAGACTCTCTAACACTGCTACTGCCTATTGAGCACATCCTAGTGGCTGCAGCTCTGGTGCTTTAAGTCCGTCAGGAGAAAAGCCCAATATAAATGTTATTTGTCTTTGTCTATCTGTACATAGACCTGCCACCTACTATTGTACATCCATCATCCAAATCTGGTCATTAAAATTTTGATTCTGAAACCAATATTTTTTTTTTTACTGTATGGGCAGATTTCCTAGTAATCAGAAGGTACACTAATATTTATTCAAATTAATTGTAGCAATTAACAGTAGATATATTAGTCTGGCCCAACCCGTCGCAACCGCACCTTGGGAGTCATGATGTGCAGACTAAGCGGGATCGGTGCCAAGTTATGTATTACTTGTATGTAAATGACACTTATTCATTCCCTGGATGATTACCAGCGAGGAACTAATCGCTGCATTAATGACTGCTGTGGGGCACGTCCTAGCAACAAACTACCTTAAAGCGCAACTTAACCTTATTTTGAATAAGTCAAATTTTCAAAGCAATCATAAAGTATTCAAATTCTGTGAAGTACAGCAAATTTCAGAAAACTTTATACAAGTTTTGACTGACTTCAGTGTTATTTATCTTTGCCCCGAAATTGGCTTTTTAACTGAACAGAGTGAGACTTCAGGCTGAGTTAGACATTGAGCCCGCCCCTTTTCCCCTTCACTGGTAAAACGTCTACATTGCAAGGGATGCAGCTTCGGGGGGGGGGGGGGCAAGCCTCTGGGGCCCTCCAGGGCTATTTTTAAGAGCAGGAGGGGATGCAGTGCAAGAAGGGGGAGAAGCAGGCACACACAAGGATAGGGAGGGCGGCTATTCATCCCTTCCTCACATCGGGCCCGCCTTCAGCGCTTCCCCCCTCCAGAAATGACAGTCTGCAGCGCGCAGGGAACACGGACTCACCTCTTCCGCTTCCCATGCCACGTCCACACGCCTCTGTAGCGCTGCTCACTCTACTTCCTGATTGGCTCAGGAAGTAGAGTGAGGCTCTGCAGTGAAGAGTAGACCTCCGTCGCATGGAATCAGTGTTCCCTGCCCACTGCCACTGCTGCCATTGTTGGAGGGGAGAGCGCTGAAGGGGGAACCTGATGTGAGGGAGGAGGAAGTGGCTTTGTCAGGTGTACTATCTAAAGTTCAAAGTGCTCAATGCTGTACCCCTGAAGAACCCCCTAATTATTACGGGGTGAAACATGTAGTGTTTATAGGTGGAGTGTTGTGTGTCTGATTAGCAACCTTATCTGGGTAATTGGGAGAACCTATGTAGTGAGCTAAACTCAGTGGCTTCATCCTCAGGGCTTTGTGTACTCCTTTCTCACTTCCCCAGTCTATATATGGAAACAGTATTTTTACAGGCTAATGGTTTTTAGTGGTCAGAATAAAATGTATATGTTTGAATCTCTTTTGCAAAGGTATAGATTTGTGTGCATTATATTGAATCAGTTGTGTTGTTGCATTAAGCTGTAAAAATGAAGCAGAAATAATGATCCTTTGAACTTTCCTGCAGTAAACTCTTTATCTCAAGCTGTCTTTCACTGTTTCTTGGCTGTTTAAGTGCTTCTGAAAACAGGACTGTATTCAACCCAAGTTGGGTCAAATAGCTCAGAGAAGTGCCCCCTCCTGCACTGCGCCCTGAGGCTGGAGCCTCTCTAGACTCTGCCTTGGCCCGGCCCTGAAGAGGATATCGAGGTTACTGTCAGGTTTGGACATTTTTACCTGGCTGCAGACCGGAATGGGAATATTTAACCCATTACCAGCTTCAAACTACATTTTTCATTTAAAACCGGTTGTGCACTCTAAACTTCTGCTAGGAAATCTCGTTTGGTTGCCTAGTGCAGCCAAACAAGTGGGTGGCAGGAAGCAGGTATAGTTACTTGTTCAGGACAGCTTCTTCAGTTCTCTTCCACCACTGGCTGTTCTGAACATCCGGCAGGTCTTCTGGGTCCCGATCATATCCGATCACATGATATGACATGTGATCGGGATCCAGGAAACTGTGTCAGCCTTTCACGCAATGGAAGAGATGAAGAGACTCTTCTATCACCCCTCTTCCACCTACGGGTGATGCTGTAACTCTGACATGGTCTCCTGTATCCCGATCACATGTCATATCACGTGATAGGAACCAAGAAGACATGTCGGGATTACCTTGGGGAGAGAAGACGCCGATCCAGCCGTCCAGACTGGTAAATATAAAAGCTATCAAAACACTATAGATAATTATAATTTACTATAAGTAATCAGCCATGCAGGCGCTCACACTGGTAAGAATACATAAAGCTAGAGATCAGCGTAATGACTTAATTACGATTTCGCGAAATTTCACGTAATTAGTGTAATTACGATTATGGTCGTAAGTACATAATCGTAATGAAGAAGGATTTCGCGAAATTCCGCGTAAGCGTAATTTTTGCGTAATTTTCGCATTACAGTAGGTATCGCGAAATTCCGTTTGCCTTGCATGCAACCGTTTGTAAGCGTAGTTCCATAACGTAATTTCGCGATAGTTCATATTACTGTAAGCGTTAATTTTCGCGCCGTTTTCGCGTTACGCATATAAAATTCGCCATGTAGTGATATTTCGCATCAAAATTCGCCATGCAGACGAAACCGCGAAAAAAAATACGCTAAATTTCGCGCAAATTAAGCGAACCCGAAATTATGTTATGGTTTAACGCGAAATTACGTTATGAACGAAACGCGAAATTACGCATTGAAAATTACGCTTACGGTATTTTCAATTACGATTTTAATGGCAATTACGCTACCATAATTTCGCATTGTAATAGCAAATTTCGCATGCGTAATTATAGTAACGCGAAATTTCGAAAATGTATTTTTATTTGAAAAGAATTTATATTTATTTTCTGATTATACAAAATACTATCACCAACACATTACCTTATAAATTTAGGAAAACATTTAAAAGTAACTTTCTTGTACAGTTACCAAACAAATTACCTCATGAGGTAATGACATTTAGCAATTCTGGTAGGTTTTAGTCATGTTTTACCTCATGAGGTAAATTATGAGGTAATAATAATAGCTATTCTCATGGAAATTAGGGAGCATGTTAGCACATCATTTACCCATCAGTTTAAGACCTGCCTGTACCTGGAGGTAAAGTAAATTTCTATGCATTTTGCAATTTTTAGTGGAGTTCCTATTGCTGTTTTGGTGTCCTTTTTATTCAGGCTGTGTAATAGAAAAGAATCGTAGAAATAAAACTCCAAATATTTACTGGATTTTTTTTTTTTTAAGGGATTCTGATAAATATACTTTTCATAGGTTGCTACATAATCGAATACACCTTCTCCCTCAAAAAAAAATCTTCCAAAGACTATCCTAACAGAAGACAATTAAAGACTAATATCATTTATTTACTGCATGCTTACCGCTGAAATACCTCATGTTTTACCTCACTTTATGCATTTACCTCATGTTTTACCTCATGGAGAAAAAAATCTTTCAGAATTGCTAAAAAAAAAAGAGGAAAACACCTCATGAGGTATTTTACCTGCAAAAAAATATTTACCTCACATAGCTACCAGAATTGAGGCCAATGTAGGGACAAAAGGCTTGCTGCAGTGGTTCAAAACCACCCCGTTTTATATCAAAACACCATAAAAAATTATCGCATTGGTCAATGTTAGCCCCTTGAAATTTTCAAAGTGAGGTAGTTGGGCTCTTAAAGCATGAAGCACAGGCAACAAGGAAAATTCCATCTCAAGTACCTGCAACGACTAAAACTCTGACAGGGCTGGTGCACACCAAAAACCGCAAGCAGATCCGCAAAATGCTAGCAGATTTTTAAACGCTTTTTTTTATTTTTATGAGGCGTTTTGCTAGCGTTTTGCGGATTGCTGCTGCGGTTTTCAGTATAGTAGATTTCATATATTGTTACAGTAAAGCTGTTACTGAACAGCTTCTGTAACAAAAACGCCTGCAAAACCGCTCTGAACAGGCGTTTTTCAGAGCGGTTTGCGTTTTTCCTATACTTAACATTGAGGCAGAAACGCATCCGAAATCCAAAAAATGCCTCACCCAGGCATTTTTCGTTTCTGCAAAACGCCTCCCGCTCTGGTGTGCACCACCCCATTGAGATACATTGACCAAGCAGATCCGCAGCCGCAAGCGGATCTGAAAACGCCCAAAAAGCCGCTCGGTGTGCACCAGCCCACAGAGGTTATAAAACTAACAAACCAACAAAAAATGACCATTATGATCATAAGCTGCCAATAGCACACCTAACTACTGTTCCTACGTAAGCTCGACTAATAATATTGTCCCTCAGTCCACTGCTAGCCAGCATGAACCACACTCTGCCTGGTTGAGATGTAGATGATTAAAGCGGAATAAAACCCAGCATTCCTTCTTTGCTTTAAAAAAATATTTACAGCATATTATATACAACCAGCATTTTGTTTTTACTAGAACAGCATTCAAAGGGTTACACACAGGACTTTACAGTTCAATGCAGAGAAATCTGGACGCATCGGAAGTGGAGATAATGTTATCTTGTGTTTACTTAATTGTATCAAGTGAGGAATGTGACACATTCTCTGACTGTGCAGAAGCTCCTGGACACAGACAGGCGCGTAAAGCATTTCTGCCTTCAATACATAATGAATAAAACCAGTTATGAATAAAATGCAAAGTCAGCTCTCAAAGCAAAAAACTGTACTTTTGGGAACTTTTAATTTCTAAATGAATAATAATACTTATGCACAAATGCAAATATGATAACCGTATGGCATATAAAAAGTAGGAAAACATGTTTTTATTGAATATTATGTCAGGGTTTTATACTGCTTTAACAATTCCCAAACTGCTTGAATTAGGTATATTCGATATTAGCACCACCTCCTAGATATAGCAAAAGAAGCGCAATGTTCTAATGAGGGTAATGAAACTATAAAAGGTCCCTGCCATGCACTCTGTATACCCTGCCGAGCCCGCCAGGCTGGGGAAGGCACACGACCCCAGCGGCAGGAAAAATTCGGCCCTTGGCTGCTAAAGCGTCAATAACATTAAACAGCAAAAAGCCTTGTGTCACCCCATCTATGTTTATGGTGAATTGATGGATTTTCCTGCCGGCATTTTCTCATCGGGAAAGTTGTTGAAGGAGTTAAGAGGACCTGAAAACCAGGTGTAAATTTCCAACTAATTTCCCCATAGTTGCCCCAGCATGTTATTTAGGTTTACGGTCTAATTTTACGAGATTTTCGGGGAAGTTTGTTGTGACTCACAGACAGCCACTTGGCAGCATAGGACCTGTGAGCCATCAGAGCAATTTACAGCTAATTTGCCACAATAAGCAACATTTCTTCTTATTTGGCCAGTCCTATCTGGGATAAAAAGACGCCTATAAAACAAATTGCTGTACATCCCTCCTATAAATCGCTCCCTGGAACTTAGCAGGTACAATTTTACTGGCAGGTCTAATAGATGCTGCAAGGGACGTTACATTTAATTGTGGGAAAGGTCTTGTCTTGGTTTCATGTAGTAAAGTGACATAATTAGAAGCAATTAGGAGCAGAATCTTTTTTGGCTGGCTCATCAATAAAAACAGAAGCGTGGTTGCATGGGGTGAAAAAAAAACAACCAATGAGGCGAAGTATGGTGAAAATATTTTTTTCCCACAGCATCAGCCATCGGCTACCCACCAATGTGTCCCATTCAGAGGCCCCCAATGTTTACACAACTTCCCTTGCCTTGCCTTGGTGCCCTTCACGGCCTTGTGGCCCATCTCACACGGGTCAAAAAACAAGTGTGGCCATCAGGATATTCACACCCATAACAAATGCAGCCGCAGAAACACCTGATCTGGAGCACAGTCCCCTGTATCAGAGGAAGGGGTGGTTAGAGGTTGGGGCCCCCCACAGCTCTAGGCCCTCCTGCAATTACAAGGCCTGCTCTGCTCTAGTCAACCCCCTGCACCCATTATGTTGTAGTAAACCCCCCTCTAAATTAACCAGGCTCCAACCTAGATACTTCATGTATAAAATAATACCTCACCATGGGGAACATTTATCAAGGCCAGTGCAAAGAGAATTGAGTCAAATCTGATGCAAATCCCATGTAGAAAGGGAGCAGTTACTCTTATCGACCAATCAGAATCCTTGATCTGCATTTTGGTCCATTTTAGCAATAATTCAGCTCTAGTTTTTCCTGTAATGATTTTTTTTTAAATATAAACCTGCCAATATGTTCGAGCAGCTCCTCCTCTAAGATAAGGGCACATACACACATCCAATGTTGACTGGCCAATGACTGACCAATTTTACCACTTCCATGTACTATGAAAGCTTACCTACACAATTTATTCATAGGGCCTGATTCACAAAGCGGTGCTAACAGTTAGCACGCTGGTGAAAAGCCCTTTATCACGCCTAAACTCTGTTTAGGCATGATAAGTTTAGGCATGATAAGTTTAGGAGTGATACGTTTTTAGGCGTGATAAGTTTAAGCACCAACTGAGTTAGCACCGCAGTGCACAGCTGATCAAAAGTTTTGCGCTAGCAAAGTCTGGTGCACTTTGCATAAAGTTTAATGGCGCTGCTTTGCGTGCGGGGACTTTGCACGCGATCTAAACTTATCTAAACTTATCATGCCTAAACTTATCATGCCTAAACTTATCACACCTAAACTTATCATGCCTAAACTGAGTTTAGGCATGATAAAATAGTTATCACGCCTAAAGTCTTTAACTGGGTTATCACCACTTTGTGAATCGAGCCCACAGAATTCAAAATCTGTTGGTCTTCATACCTCATGGAGGTGGTAAAATTGGTGAGGGATTGGCCAAACAAAATTGGTTGTGTGTATGCAGTGCATACTACGCACCCTAACTCTACTCAACATAACAATATACCCTCTCCATGTACTTGCAACCCCTCCCTCCCCCATGCTTGAAGCTGGATACACTTTTTGATTTGGAAGTTCAACTATATGTTTCTGTCTGCATCATGTGAGTTTAATGTACTCATTACCTGCTTGATAATCCTAACCCTAACTACACAATCAACCTAAGATGTTTTTGCTCTTTGGGCTCACCAAGACAATATTAACCTCCCTGGCTGTAAGCTGTTTATGAGGCTGCATCCGCAGAAGGGATTTTTTTTAAAAAGAACATGTTTTAAGCTTCGTAGCTAGCACTAGGCTAGCTACCTGTGGCCCCCAAGTCCCCTGGCACCTATCTGCTCCCCCTGATCGCCACTGGAAACATTCACCCGTCCACGATCCCGCGAGAGCCGCAGCTTCCCAATTAGCATCAGTTGTCGCTATGGCGGCGATCGGACATGACGTCATGCTACTGTCTCCAAAATTGCTACATATGTTAAATAGGAAATAGTGGGAACAAGTAAAAAAACATTTTTCTCAAAAAGACCTTGTACTTTTTGAGAAAATCGCTTTTAACA
The DNA here is from genome assembly GCF_040937935.1 of Hyperolius riggenbachi. NCBI lineage: Eukaryota > Metazoa > Chordata > Amphibia > Anura > Hyperoliidae > Hyperolius > Hyperolius riggenbachi. Next base: position 35,156,278 of record NC_090657.1, on the reverse strand, counting down.
ATGGAAAGGAAAAATGTTTTTTAAAGTGTTATTTTTCTGAATTTAAAAACCATTTTTACTTTTTCATTTTTAAAAGCGATTTTCTCAAAGTACACAAGTACAAAATGTCTTTGCAAAATTATTTTTGTGACTTGTACCCATTATTCTCCTTAACATATGTAGCAATTTAGTGACAATGGGCCTGATGCTATTCCAGGTGATAAGTAGCTTGCAGATGTGAGCTACTTATCACCTTGCCATCGCACGAGGATTACCGGCAAATCCTATTGCCAGTTTCACTCGTGCGATGGCCGATTGTTAGGGAGCATTACTCAGGCGAAAGCCTGAGCGATGCTCCCTATTACCGGGCGATGGGGAGCGAGGTTTTCCCCCTGTGGTGCTGTCCATCAGCACCACGGCCTCGCTCCCCACACATGCGCACAACCTGACGAACATCCCCCGCCATCTTCCGCCGCTGCATCTGGGGGTCTCCTTTAATAAGGAGACCCCCAGAGCTCCCCGCCGGCTGCCGCTCGTCTCCGCAACCCCCCACAAAGCTACAAAGTTAATTGCTTAAATTTCTTACCGCCGCTTTACACCCGTCGGCCGCTGCATCTCGCCGCAAGTCCCCGCTGTGTAATTACAGTGTACAAGTTACTGTAATTACACTCGCTAATAACAGCGAGTCCCGGCAAAGCATCTTTGAATCAGCCGTCGGGGTCCCCATTAGTTCACAGGCTGGACCAATGAAAATGGCTCAGCCTGTGAACCAATGGGGAGCCCCGGCAGCTGATTCAAAGATGCTTTGCCGGGACTCTGTTATTAGCGAGTGTAATTACAGTAACTCGTACACTGTAATTACACAGGGGGGACTTGCGGCGAGATGCGGCGGCCGACGGGTGTAAAGCGGCGGTAAGAAATTTAAGCAATTAACTTTGTAGCTCTGTGGGGGCTTGCGGAGACGAGCGGCGGCCGGCGGGGAGCTCTGGGGGTCTCCTTAATTAAGGAGACCCCCAGATGCAGCGGCAATGTCGTGCGTTAGCATGATTAGACCTGCTTTTTGCAGGTCTAAGCTAACGCTCATGTCTGCCAGGAAGCATCGCTTCCCGGAGGCATGCAAAGTGTAATAGGATAGGGTGTAAGGAACTTGCTGGGCGATAATATCGCCCAAGCGAGTTCTTTTAGCACCCTGCCTAGGGCTAAATGCAATTGGATCAGGCGACTTTATAGTCGCCTGATTATCGGACTCACCAGCGTTTAACACTGGCGACTCTGACAATTGCATCAGGCCCAATAGCTTGTATGGGGGTTTTGCTGTTAACCTCTTAATTCACAAATTTACAAGAAAATTATGTGAAATAAAGTTTCTGATTATGAAAGACAAAATTAATTATGATATTTTCTGAGATTTTGCATTACGATTTTGCATTCTAATGCAATGCTTATGCGTAATCTCTGCTCATCACTATTGACCACTTTCTAACCTTTCCCCAGGTGAGCACTTTCCAACTTTCCCAGGTTGCCCACTCTCCTGCCTTCCCAGGTTGCCCACTCTCCTGCATTCCCAGGTTGCCCACTCTCCTGCCTTCCCTGGTTGACCACTCTTCTGCCTTCCCAGGTTGCCCACTCTCCTGCCTTCCCAGGTTGCCCACTCTCCTGCATTCCCAGGTTGCCCACTCTCCTGCCTTCCCTGGTTGACCACTCTTCTGCCTTCCCAGGTTGCCCACTCTCCTGCCTTCCCTGGTTGACCACTTTTCATCCTTCATTACGAATGATTACTCAAAACCAGGTGAATTTACCAATCTTAATTACATATGGGCGTAATTGCGAAAATATACAAAGAATTTTGCATAATCATAATTAGCTAATTACGATCATCACTAGGGATCAACTGTGGGAGAGATGGAAAGTTGTCAACTAGGGAAGGCAGGAAAGTAGTCAACCGTGAAAGGCTAGAATGTAGTCACCCTGGCAAGGCTAGATATATGTCACCTGGGGAAGGCTGGAAAGTGGTCAACTGGGGAACACTGGAAAGTGGTCACCTGGCATAAGGCAGGAAAGTGGTCACCTGGAGAAGGCCTGAAATAGAATTTAAATTAACCTTCTTTCAAGAATCAACAGGAGAACACAAGAGTTTAGATTGGTGAAAATTACAGTGTTGGCATTAGAGTAAAGGTTCATAGTATGGTGGCTGGATAGTGTACTGGTTAAGGGCACCACCTTTGACACGGGAGACCAGGGTTCAAATCCTGGCTAGGGTCAGTACCTATTCATTAAGGAGTTCAAGGCAAGATTCCCTAACACTGCAGGGAGGCCTCTTGAGCGCTCCCTTAGTGGCTGCGGCTCTTGAGGAGACAAGCACTATACAAATCTTTGGATTATTATAGTATAGTTCTACTTAATCACTCATTTAAACTTCACAAATCCACTACATGATCATCTTAAAGGAATCATAAGGCAATATTAATATAAATCCAATTTACTTACCTGGGGCTTTCTCCAGCCCCTTGCAATCGCCACTGCGCCTGCGTGATGGGTTGCTGACAATCAAGCCCACGTTGTCCGGGGCATACTACGCTTGCGCAGTATGCCGCGGACAACATGGGCTTGATTAACATTGGCGCTTCACGCAGGCGCAGTAAGGAAGACCTCGAGGTCGTCCTCTGCACCGTGCGGGTACTCCGGACAGGCGGAGCTCTCAGCGTGGGACAGACAGCTGAAAGGGGCTGCAGAAAGCTCCAGGTAAGTAAATCAGATTTATATTAATATTGCCTGATGATTCCTTTAAAGAAAACTTTTAAATTAGGCCAAGGATGTAACCACAAATAGTGCCCCAGGCCAAAGCAAAACTTTAATGAACGTCTTCCACCCATGCTTGATGTTTTCCAAAAAACCCACCCCTTCCTCCCTACAACTCGACAGGGGTTGGGCTTTGACCTGACTATCAATTTACTTATAACGGTCCAAGCCTTTGATAATGCTTATGCTATTAATTACCTTTACACTAAGATAACCCGGATACTAACACTAATCCATAACTTGCTGGCAACAAGATACAGAACAAGTGAAATGCGTCACTCCCATGTGTACAGAAGGTGCCAGCTTAAAGGATGCAAAAGTCTCAACGCATTGGTAGTAGTCATCTGCGAATGCTGTTCCTCAAATGCATGCTCCGTGGAGGGTATGAAAGAAGAATCCACGTATTCCAAGCAGAGAAATGAATGGGCACCTTCCGTTTGTCACTTGTCTTGTTTAATAGAAAAGTGTGCAGCTTACATAAAATCAAGACGACTGTGTATCAATCAGAACCATGCTACATCCTGCATGAATGCGGAAATGGAGGTGGGGGGTGGACACAAATGAGACCAGCAGCTGTCTAGCTAGTCTCATTTGTGCCCACCACCCACCTCCACTCCCGCATCCATGCAGTTTGTAACGTGGTTCTGACTTATACACAGTCATCTTGATTTCTTGTAGTGCTATTTAGTTTGAGATAAGTGCACTGTTTTGAACTTCAGGCGACAGCACCTGTTGTGCTGTAAATTCTTGGAATGCTTTGAAATCTCTCTACCAACAGAAAATACAGAAACTGGAAGCAGGGGTCCTCTGTTATTGTGAGAAGTGGCCATAAATACACATTACATCAGTACTAATTAGAAGCAGGGAAGTGGAACAAATAAGAAATAAAAAAAAAAGTTCTAAAATAAATTGGCCAGTAGCACCTAAAGGGTTAAACAAGACAAGTGACAAACGGAATTTGGCCATCTGCTTGGACTACCCACAACTCCCAACATTTTAAAATAAATCAAGGGAGTAAGAGTAATTGGTAATTTGATTGTGCTGTCGAGATGAAAGAAGTGTCTCTAAAACTCAACAGATGTTAACTATAAATAATAACTGATAAACTAAGATTTCAAGCTGTGTCCTTCCTGTACATTATGTGTCCATCCCTGAGATTCCTCAAAGTATGAGACACTGTAGATTTCTGTCTGATACATGAGGGGAGGCATTAGGAGAAGAGCAGCTGCCAACATGAAGGAGTAGGTAGGTGGGGTGTGATTTGATTGTGGAGGAGAAGAGGACTGGTCACAGCACTGACAGCTCAGGAAATGGTCTCAGCATGGTGGAAGCACCAGGAACAGCAGCCAGTGTTCTGTGGCCCCCTGGAATAGGGACAACAGGGCAGGGGTCCCATGAGCACCATAGGGGGTAAAAAGGTTTCAAAGTAGTGTCCCCGACTGAAAACCCTTCCCCCAGGTGTCTGGCAGAAGTAATTGCAACAGTGGTTGGTCAAGTATCATCCAATGTGTCAAATAGTTGAAGTGTACCAAAGATGTCGGGGAAGACCTTTAAATATGATAGATTACCATTTCAGATGATCACAGAGGGGTTGGCATATGGAATAAGCACCATCATTTTGCTATAGAGACCCACCTTACTATTTTTGCCTGTAGCAGTGAATTTTGTATATTTTATTTGCCCTATAACACGATAACTGTAGATATTGCTTTATTGTTCATTACTGGGATATTTGTCCATTCCGAGACATGATCCATCAGAAATACAACAAATACTTCTGAATCATCAAGTAGATTATAGCTTTTTCAGCGAAAAGACCTATGATTATTAATTTAATTGCATCAGGCTCACTTCCAGGACAAACAGCAGAACACGAATTCCTGCTTTTGTCTATACATCTTCAGGATAAATAAGATAACACCCTGTTGCTATGCAAATGACGATTGTCCATCATCTTGAGAGTTAAAAAAAGCATTAAGATAAAGTTGGCAGCCATCACAACTCATTAAAATGGTGACACCCAATATGTATAGGTATAAAAGGAATCAATAGGCGAGTACAAGCATCTGTGGCCTTGTCTCAGATCCTGCAGTTGAATTTCCTCTTTAGCCTCTTTTTGTTAAAAAGCTTTTCTTTGCCACCATGAGCTTAGGAACATCGTATAATGGAAAAGGGAGCGCAGGCTCCAGCTCAGCTTATGCATCAAGTGTTAAGGTCTCATCAGGAAGACACAGCTCTGGTGGTCTGAGCCATGGTGGTGGGCACTATGCAGGAAGCCACAGGGGTGGAAACATGAGCATTGGTGGTGGACATAGTGGTGGATTTACCAGTAGCTCAGCTATTGTTGGTGGTACCTGTGGTTTTGGTGGTGGGGCTGGTTTTGTTGGTGGAACTGTTGGTGGTGGAGCTGGTTTTGGCAGTGGAGCTGGCTTTGGAGGTGGTGCTGGCCAAGGATTTGGCTCTGGTTTTGGTGGTGGATTTGGAGATGGATCTGGTTTTGGATCTGGATCTGGTTTTGGATTTGGAGGTGGCCACGGAAGTGGTTTTGGATATGGCCAAGATCAGGGATTGCTCAATATCAATGAGAAGATCACTATGCAGAATCTCAATGACCGTTTAGCTTCCTACCTTGACAAGGTACGGTCATTGGAGGATGCCAATGCTGATCTGGAGAAAAAGATCCGCCACTGGTACGAGACCCATGGCCCTAAACCCCGTGAGGACTACAGTCACTACTTCCGAACTATTGAGGATCTGCAGAGAAAGGTGAGATAACAAAGATGCAATTATGCCATGGGTCTTAATGTGGAAATATTGACACATGTTGATTTGAATAAAGTCCTAGTCAACTTAAGTGTGGATCAAATATTCTAAAATTTGGAAGGGAACTACAATTTAAAGCTGTTGAAGAACAGGTTAGAAGGTCAAATTTCAAGAAAGCATCTGTACATAGTGCAGTTTATTCAATTATTAGATTTGAACATTCGATTATTAGATTATAATCAGTAAAGCAAAGATTCTGCATCAGGACTGCTGTTTTTCTAACTAAAGTGTAAATATCCAAACAATGTAAGTATCGGGACTGTCTGATTTTTCATTGCTATCTATTCTCCATATTGGAGATTTCACAAGAAAGTACTATATTTTATTTTCTTATGTATATATTTGTATTACAAATGACCTTTATAAAAAATATCTTACCGATGTGTGTTAATGTTTTAAAAAGGTTGTTTCTGTTTAATTTGTAATTAAAAATGGACATGGGGCAGCTACATAGATGCTATTTACGGATCTATAGTCTATATCAGTGATGGCTAACCTTGGCACTCCAGCTGTGACAAAACTACAAATCCCATCATGCCTCTGCCTCCGCGAGTTATGCTTAGAGCTGTCAAAGTATTGCAATGCCTCATGGGACTTGCAGTTCCACCACAGCTGGAGTGCCAAGGTTAGCCATCACTGGTCTATATCTTGTTTTGTAGTGAAATATAACATCTTGCCTAAAGCTATATATACACCTTAGCCGTTTCTAGCTTGAAATGATCTCTCATGATCATTCTGGCCGACAGTTTGGCAATGATCACTGTACAAGACAAGTTATCGGCTCTCTGCCGAGCAGCATGTACTAATCTATGGATTTCAGACGTGGAGAGAATCCCACTAGCAGAAGTTGTAGGAAAATAAACCAGTCAGCTGATTTTTTTTCAACAAGTTAGGTTGTTGAAGAGGTATTGCCCTATATTTGGGCAAGCCTATATTGTCACTTGTAATGATCATGAACAATCCTTTTTATAAGACAAAAGGAAGGCCAAGCTCTAACGTAGGGGTACACTTGGCAAATACTTGGGGGCCCCTTAGATCCTAAGGGGCCACAACAACTGTGCAGGCAGTACAGTAATAACATTTAAGTAACTTAATTTTTGCCCATAATCCTTATTTTACCTAAAACCATCCCTGGGCTGGACTAAACTCTACTGTATGCATCAATTCACTATACCTTGGTGGGTCGGATAGGACCCACTAAAAACAATGCACTTCCTCTGTGGAGGATATCTTATCTCAACAGCTGCTCATCATCAAAATCAGGAGGTAAGTTACTACACTGAAATTCAAAATTCCCCAATTGACTTATTTACAAATCATTTTATTTAATGCAAAAACTGAAATCTGAAATACCAGTGTAAAAATAGGTCAGTAGCATAAAAAATTAGTTACTGAAAATGCTATTAATATAGGAAATGGATTGTTCTAAATATGCTCATAGTTTTCATTTAGCTACCGGTATATATTTTTATTCTGATAGAGCCATTATGTTCCCTGCTTATACCGTTTCTCTCCTGAGCTGCCACTTTGTTTCTCTCCTGAGCTTACACTTTGTTTCTCTCCATGAGCTGCGCTTTGCATCATTTGACATAACAGTATAATTAGTGTCCCCTCCAGCAGCCATGTAGTAATGGGTTTGTATGCAGTGTTGCCATTAGTCTCCAGGAAGCCTGCCTTTTAGATTTAGAGACCTAGGTTTGAATGCATATCATGGATGGATTTCACGTGGTTTTCCCAAGTGCCTTCTTTATGTTGGGCAGTGGCGTAACAATAGAGGGGGCAGAGGTTGCGACCGCGTCGGGGCCCTTGGGCCAAAGGGGCCACAAGTAGCCATCCCTTAAAGGGAACCAGAGATGAACCTTAGACAGGAAAATGAAAAAGATGTTATACATACCTGGGGCTTCCTCCAGCCCCATACACTCTGATTGCTCCAACGCCACCGTCCTCTGCTGCCCGCAACTCTGAGAAACGGGCCCGCCACTGACGTCATCGGAGCCAGCTACGCAGGAGAAGTGCGCCCTCTATGTATCTCTCCAGCGGCTGCTGCAGAGATACGCAAACAACGCACTTCCCTTACGCTTAGACTGGCTCCGACTGACGGAACAGCGGGGAGACGGTTCTCGTAGTTGGAGAGGAGGACGGTGGCGTGGGAGCGATCAGAGCATATGGGGCTGGAGGAAGCCCCAGGTATGTATAAAATCTTTATTTTTTTATCTATGGTTCCCTTTAACACCAGTATTAGCTTTCTATTGGTCCTGTGCTGGTGATAATCACTTCCTGCCTTGAATAGTAGTAATCATTAAAGAGGAACTCGAGTGAACATTTTACTGTTGGCAGGTGATGTAGCTGCTGCATGGTTTTTAGCAGTTGGAAACAGCTGTAAACTGCTATTTCCCACAAAAGTTTGAACTTTTCTTGTGGGAGGGGTTACTTGTGGGAGGGGTTTCACCACAATATCAGTCATACAGCACCCCCTGATGGTCTGTTTGTGAAAAGGAATAGATTTCTCAAGAAAAAGGGGGTATATCAGCTACTGATTGGGATAAAGTTAAATTTTTGGTCTGAGTTTCTCTTTAACAAACTGTTTCCCATCCCCTTCTTGCACCTTTGACACTGTGGTTGTCTTTGGCAGGTCTTGGTGTGCTGTGCTGTATCAATTGCTATGTATAGAGTGCTGGGGAGGGGGGGGGGGCAATGTAAAACTTGCAATAGGGCCCATAGCTCCTTAGCTACACCACTTATGTTGGGTTCCTCTCATTTCAAGCAACAGAGTGCTCTGTAAAACACACAAAAGTGCCAGCCCTATATAAATGTATAACATAAATAATAAACTGGGGATAAAGAGACAGATAAAGAGATAAATGGTCATAAAACATGTAATGAAATGTAACTACATATAAATAAGGGGAATTAAAACCACAGCAATCTAAGGCTTTGAATGTATGAACTCCGGTTGCCTGTCTCATATAATTATTTTTATAATGTGGTTTTTAATGGCATTTTTTGTGTGTGACTTGGATGGAGCTGACAAGAGAGGGCAGCATCCTCCTTGTTATGCGCTCTCAGCTATACTGACATGTTTCCTCCTATTCCCTCAGCTGACAACAATGCCTGCATTACATCAGGGATTATCACACAGATTCATCCTCTGCTCCTCACACTAATATCACCGAGGAACCTCTGTAATACAATGCAGATATTTGGCATCACCATTATCCAATAGGCTGCAGTGGCATTTGTAGTGATGATCCTAATCAGCAAAATGACGATTTTGCTAAATTTCACTTACATTTTTTTTGCAATTACGCCTGTACGTAATTACGATTTGCAAACTAAATTGATTTCTTAGTCATTCGTAAAATTTAAAAAACTAAATTTCCACCAAAACAGCAGAATGAGAACAACATCAGAAATCCCATCATGCTTTGCACAGCATCAGGAGAAAAATGCCCGGGCAGTTTTCTTCTGTGCAGCTAAAAAATAGGCTTGAGCAAGAAAAACAAAGTTCTGATGCTGTGAAACTGTTAAAGAAACACCAGGCCTTTTCAGTTCTGCTGAGTAGATTTTTAGTCCGGAGGTGCACTTTAATAGCAAGGCCCATATACATGCTCTTGACACCAATATTGCTACCTGTGTTAATGGGAATAGTGGGTACAAGGGAAAAAATAATTTTCCAAAAAGAGCATATAGTTTTTGAGAAAATCGATTTTAGAAATGCAAAAGAAAAAATGGTTTTCAAACTTCGAAAAATGACAGTTTAAAAACCACTTTCTTTGCATTTTTAAAATCGATTTTCTCAAAAACTACAAGATCTTTTTGAAAAATTATTTTTCTGCCTTGTACCTGATATTCTCCTTAACATGTGTACCCATTTTGGTAGTAATAGCATGTATGGGGGCTCTGCTATTAACCGCTAAAGTAGGCACAAAATGTCGGAAATTACGCGAAATTATGAAATACTACTATGACATACGAAATCAATTAAGATTTTCCCTGAAATTTCGCATTACGATTACGATGCGTAAATGCGAATTTCGATGCGAAATTATACATGTGCGAAATTTCGGCCCACCACTGGGCATTTGTTGGCATTTAGTCTGCATAGTGTCATGTGCTGGTACCCGGGCCAGGCGGATGCTGCTGTAAGAAAAACAAACAGATGAAATTTGAAGTGAGAGGGATATGGAGGCTGGCATATATATTCCCTTTTTAACAACGCACATTGCCTGGTATGAGATAATGTTTAATAACATCCAGGGCCGGGTTTCTTGAAAGGCCGCAAAGACCCGGGCCTTGGGTGGCTGCAGCTCGAGGGCGGGCCTGAGCATGAAAGGGGAGTTGCTACAAATGAAAGAGGAGGCTGAAAATGGGGATCAACACATGGAAAAGGGAAACTGATGCCCAAGGGAACTGTTAATAAAAAGAGAGGGGCAGCAGTACATGGATGGATGATACACATGAAAGAGCGAGCTGCACATGGAACGAGAGGGGCACTGCTGTACATGGATGATACACATGGAAGAGGGGGCTACACATGGAACGGGAGGGGCGCTGCTGTACATGAAAGACGAGCCACAACATACTTGGCATAGAGGCACACAAAGTATAAATCCAGCCTTGATAACATCTAGTATTATTGTGAGTGATTTTCAATGTACACAGTACTAACATGTCCTCCCAGACAGTCTGTCCCTGATTTCAGGTAAGGAGTGTGATTTCCCACAGTATTAGTCTCACTGGTGCATTTAACGAACCAGCTATTGTAAATCAGCCTCCGGAGTCTATCTAATAGTTAGAGGACAGAATTATTCTCAATTTCACACAATCCTTTACAGTAGAATTCCAGCCCAAACCTGTGGCCCTTTAGAAAAATGTTCACTTCCTGTCTCCAGTGAGGTTACAGGAAGTGAGGGACACCACTATAGTGTTGTCAAAGGTGGAAATAAACCACAGACATATTTTACAATTTTTTACTACCAGAAAGAGTTTTGGCTTCAGTTCTACTTTATCATCATCATCATTATCCTGGTACTTCGCTTCTACTAATAATAATAGATATATTAAGTGTAACTATTGGGGGGCAGATCATTTGACTGCAAGGGGGCCCAGAGCTTTGGGGGGGGGGGATTCTACTAACCTTCCCTTCGTTCGATACAGGGACCATCCTCCAGGTCCGATGTTTTTATGGCTACTCATGTTATAGGTGTGGATATATTGGTGACCACACTTGTTTTATGAACCTTTTAAGATGGGCTTCCAGGTCGTTAATGTCATCAAGGGGAGGCAAAGGAAGGGTATGAAACAAAATTTTGCTGGAGGCCCCATGAATTGTAATTATGCCACTGCTAACTGCTGTTTAAGGAAGAAGATTTTTTGTTAAATTGGTGCACTTTGCAATTGCTCACCTTTAGTTTCCACTTTATTTTTTTTATTTTTTTTTGCTTTATTTAATTAAAGCGGACCTGAACAGCATAATAACCTTTACAGAAAAAACATTTCATTGTTACAGCTGATAGATATCCTGCAATAAATCTGCATGGTTTCTACTTCCTGCTTTCATGAGCGCAGACATATTGTTAACATCCTGTGTTTACCAATTGCCATGAGTCAGCTGACACAGCTGTGTGACACAACATGTGCTTATTTAATCACAGATGAGGGGAAATTAGACAGGCTAAACTTGCTAAATACATACAGGGTGCATTTCTCTGTGTTTTCCTTCTGTCCTGTGCAAGAGGTCAGGTCCACTTTAAGAGTTGGCTAAACCTATTTTTCTTACATACTGTTTTCAGATCCAAGAGGCTACAACCAACAATGGTCGTGTTGTGCTGCAGATTGACAACGCCCGTCTGGCTGCTGATGATTTCAAAATGAAGTTAGTAGAAATCACTTTTTGTTTCAGTTGTTCACGTGCTACAGAACTTACAGTGAATCATGTGATCAGTGTGATTGGCTCTGATTTGCTGTGATCACCTTCTGCTTTAGCCCACCCAGGAAGGAGGAGCCAACCACGGTTGCTATCAGAATATCAGAGCCTTACAAATCTGTCACATCAACTTTATGGCATCCTTCTTCTTGTTCTGTTATGCTGGGAATACATGGTTCGTTTCTGCCGTGCGTTTCTCATCTCGATCATTTTTGCTGCTCGATTCTGCAGTCAATTCACTTATCTTCGTTTTTCTTATCTTTTTCCATTCATTTCTATCAGAAATCGAGCGGCGAAAGAAACAAAAGGGAGATCCGACATGTCGAAAATTATCTATCTAACCATCGAATCACCTAAAAAACGAACCGTGTATTCTCAGCATTAGATCATTCATGTATTTAGTAGCAACAATGTCTGTTCACTGCCTTGTATGTTTGCTGGTTAATTAGCGGAGGATAGCAATCATCAATTCCGACTGCTCTACTCCATCCTAGGTTTGATAATGAACGATTCTTGCGTCAGTCAGTGGAAGCTGATCTCAATGGCTTGAAGAAGGTTCTGGATGAACTGACTATCACCAAGAATGATCTTCAGTCCCAAATTGAGAATCTGAAGGATGAAATAGCTGCTCTGAAGAGGAACCATGAAGAGGTAAAACAATCCACTTAAAAGCTCTGGAACCCAACCCATTCTAATGAACACGAGTGAGATAAGTTGGTGTGAAAATGCCTCCTTTTGTTAAAGAGGTTCATTATCTGTGCTAAAGTTTGTCTGTCAGGAATAGGCACCATCTGTGAGGTAGGATGCACATAAGCTCAGAGGGCTTTGAGAGTAGAAGAGGTTGGCTTCCATCCAACCTACCCCTGGAGTCAAGAATAAGGCTTAGGTTATGTGGAAGCAGATGTGATGGAGATGACAAAGTCCTAGTGGAAAACATCCCTTGGGATCCACATGAGCTGACATGATAGGTGTCAAGGAACCGCAGAAATGGAAAAGGCCGGGTGAGGTATTGACATAGATTTGATGAGATGCAGGTGCCCCAGACGTGAAGAAGATGATATGGGTAGATGCTCTAGATGTGGGGATGAAAGCTTAGAGGGTGTGGAAGCAAATGTGGTGGCATGACGTAAGCCCATCGGTGAGTGAAAAGTGGGACTGTGAGAGATGTTGAGGGGAGCATATGTTATGATGTGTAGGAACTTCGGGAGAGGAGGAGAAAGAGAGTGGATGCAGTACATGGATGTTATACATGGATGGTGGGGGTTGCACATGGAATGGTAGGGGGGATACTGTACAAGAAATGGGAGCCACAACATACTTGGCCTAGCGGCCAAAAAAGTTTAAATCGAGGCTTGAGAGCAAATGTGAGGAGGATGGATTGGAAGAGAAAGTTTAAGGGCTGCGTAAGGACTTGAGTAGCTAAGGGGTACCAGGAGTGGAGGAAAAAGCGTAAGAGCTCTCTACCTCTGCTGCACCTCATCATCTTAAATGTTTTCTGCTGCTGTCAGTATTATTGACAGTATGACTATACTAGGGACAATACCATAAACAGTATGTATTATCTGCACGTTTTACATGTCTAAAAAAGTAGAAAAAGGTAAAGTACAATTATTGTGATTTAATGATGATAATAAAATCTACCACTGTAGTTAATCACTAGAGGGCACTGCATAGATATAGATGTTCAAGCTACTCAGTACTAACATCACCTTCCAGTATAACAGACATTGTTATGCGTATCTTTTCTGCAGGAAATGAGGGCATTGAGTAAACAAGTCCAGGGAACCATCAATGTAGACGTCAATGCAGCACCAGCAACCGATCTGCAACGTGTACTTGGCAACATTAGACACGAATATGAAGATCTCATTGCCAAGAACCAGAAGGAAGTTGAAAACTGGTATCATATTAAGGTTAGTGGCTCTCCTACGGCACTGGAAGCTATACAGTAATTTGTATTATTGTGTAAAAATTAAATGACTGTTTTTATCTTTAGAATGAAGAGCTGAGCCATCAGTTGACCAAAGACTCTACTGATTTCAAGTCATCACAGACGGAAGTTATAGAACTGAAACGCACTTTCCAAAGCCTGGAGATTGAGCTGCAGTCACAACTTAGCATGGTATGTGACTTTTCTCTCTGTCCTCTAGCTCCCTAGCTGATACTGAGCTCCATCAATTAGTATACAAAGTTCAGGGACATTTCTGACCTCCCTGACACACAGATGTACTGTATGGAGAGAAAAGACGATGTGTAGGATGCACCTGCAACTGCATCAGCCAATGATTACTCTACAGGAGACACCAGAATGCTAAAATTTACTGTGCTTTGCACTACAGACTGCATGAAACAAAGTTCATACAGAGGGGGCAGTAGTTCACACTCTATGGTAGAGGACACTCTAGTTCCTTTCCTGGATAGCCCTTGCTCAGAAACAGCCCTGAATAAAGTGTATGGAATTGAGAAGGTTAACAAGGTGCTAATATTTATAGCTTTAACCACTTCAGCCTAACTGGACGAGTATACACGTCCAGTGTATTTATGGAGAGGGCACCACCAGTTTGTTACTAAATGAGGCACATGTGGTATCATTTTATCCGGGACCAGCTTTAGAATACATTTTGGTGTGTTTTAAAGCTTGGACCCATATCACATAAAAAATGTGTAGGGACTAACTTAATCCAACGTGAAATAAATTTTTGAAATAATAATCAAACTTGGGAAAGTATTAGTATAGCTACACAAGACATATGGGGTAACATTTTAACTGTAATAAGTAGTAGACTAGATTTTAGGGTGATTTAGGGTTGAACCATATGTCTTGTCTATTCTTTTTTTTAGTAACAAACGGAATCAAAAGCTATAACACTTTTTGTATATTCTGTACCAAAACCAAGACTTGTAATATGAAAACAAAGTGAAAGAATATAAAAGAAAATAACTATATTGTTACCTTAGGAACTTGGCTTTTTAAATATGTATGCCATGAGGGTATATTACTGTTATTTTTGCAAATAAGGTTTTGTAATCATCAGTAGTGTACAATGAGAAAGCAAAAATCAATACCATATTGTCACCATACATTGTACTAGGAACATAATCTAAATGTTGCAATAACCAGGATGGATAAGCAAATACAATTTGTGGGTTTAACTTATAGTTAGCACTATTTATTGTAAAGCTATAGTGGATGTAAATGGTAAAATAGTGTTTTTTCAATTTTTCCCTTATTTTCCCTTTAAAATGCATAGAAAATAAGGTAATTACTAAACAAAAATATTACTCACTAAAAGCCTAATTTGTCCTTAAAAAAACAATACATAGATCATTTCGGTGTGATAAATAGTAATAAAGTTATTGGAAAATGAATGGGAGCAGCGCTGATATCCAATTAACAAGTGTACTTTTTTTCTGTATGACTTTGCCATATGACAAATTGTGTAATTTCTTTTAATCTCTCTCTCTCTCTTTATTGCAGAAAGCTGCTTTGGAGGCGTCATTATCAGAAACTGAGGGACGCTACTGCATGGACCTTGCTCATATCCAGAGTATGATCCAGAACGTGGAACAAGAATTGGCCAATATCCGCTGCGAGATGGAGAATCAGAGTCAGGAATACAAGCTCCTTCTAGATACCAAGGCGCGCCTAGAACAAGAGATCAGCACCTACCGCAGTCTGCTGGACGGCCAGGGCACTCAGTATGTGAAGACCACATAGAGATAATTCTGCAATGGGGTGGCCTAAAAACTGCATAGCAGTCAGACAGGGAATGCAAGGGAAAGGTGTATTTTTAGGGTCAAGTCTATAACTGAGCACAGTCAGTACCAGCATACATGGTTGTAAAAGACTGGGTCTTTGAGATGGTCTATCAGAAGCCAATAATTCCAACTTGCATGGACATGTAATGTAAATTACGCATCTTAGAATTTGACCAATGATACAATTGAATAGAAGTGTATTTGATTGGCCTACTTCCAAGCTATATTTGCATTTGAATGCCGGCCAGAATCCTTACTGTCCTACAGACCATCTCTGCTGAGATCATGTGAATAAGGGAATTCCAAAAGTGCTCATCTTAATCTGATCATTGTATATATTTTGTGGACTCTTTTGATCTTCTCAAGCATTGATGATTACTTAAAGTGACCCTGCAGTAGACTGCTAAAATATAACCTAGTGCCAAGATTGATGTACAACAACCATAATACCATAATAGCTATGTGTCATTGCCATAGTTGCCATAGTGACTGCTATGGTGTCTCTTTTTATTTTTAAGTTCCTTCCTTGCTATTGTAGGCTTTGTGAGTCCACATGTGTCCCTGTTGAATGAAAATCACATCTGACAGTAGGCCAATCACTGCACAAGGATGAACAGACCTAGCTGTAGGCCAATCCCTGCACAAGGATGAACAGACCTAACTGTAGGCCATTTTGTGCACAAGGATGAACAGACCTTACTATAGTCCATTTTCTACACCATTATGAAAATCATACCTGACTGTAGGCCAGCCCCTCCACCTAGATGAAAATCAGACCTGATTGTAAGTCATAGTCAGTCCCCACAACAGAATGAAGATCAGACTTAACTGTAGGTCAGTCCCTCCATCAGAATGAAGTTCAGACTTGACTGTAGGCCAATCCCTCCACCAGGATGAAGTTTAGACTTGACTGTAGGTCAGCCCCTCCACTAGAATGAAGATCATACTTGACTGTAGGCCAGTCCCTCCACCAGAATGAAGCTCATACTTGACTGTAGGCCAATTGCTCCACTAGAATGAAGATCAGACTTGACTGTAGGCCAGTCCCTCCACAGGATATAATTTAGACCAGACTGTAGGCCAACCCCTCCACCTGGTTTGTAAATTAGACTGGAGTGCAGGCCAATATCTCCACTGGAATGAAAATCAGACCTGACTCTGGGCTAGTTCTGCCTGAACAGTACACCTATGTTTTTCTGTTCATCGTGTCCTTCTAGTAGCTTTGACACGAGCAAGTGTTTTTACTGTATAAGATTAATAATGCTCATTGATTTTCTCAATCAAAATGTCTTATGTTTTGCTGCAGATCCTCCAGAGGTTCCTATGAACATTCATCCTCTTCAGGTTTCTCCTCAAGCTCCCAGTCTGACAGAGCAGGTAAAGACTATTGGTGCAGGAGATCATGAGATGGACATGATAAGGTGGAAGATTCAAAATTTAATATACACAGTGCCACGCCACTAAATAATTTATGGACATTAGTGATGGTCACATCTAGGAGGTGATCAGCCTAGTAAGTTGATAGATATTTAAGTCTCTGATTTGCTAGTCATGATCATGTGCTAAAGTAATACTGGGTACACACGTTGCGATTTCCCGCTCGATCCGCAGGATCGATTGGGATCGATTATTTCCAGCACGGGTTTCTATCGATACAGCCGTTGATTTTGCATACTTAACATGCAAAATCGACAGGTGTATCGATTGAAACCCGATCGAACATGTCGGAAATAATCAATGCAGCGAATCGAGCGGGAAATCGCAACGTGTGCACCCAGCATAAGATGTGATCACAGCAAATGAGAGTTTTGCAAATCTATCGCCTGATCAAACAAATCACATGCTTTTCTGTGAGTTCTCCTAGACATGACCATCACTAATAGGCATCAGCGAAACTTTATGTATACATGTATGTGTGTATGGGGACAGAAAAATGCCTATGGATGTCTGCTGCCGGTGGAAGTAGTTTTGCAGTAACAAAGCTTTTAGACCTCCATGGCATATGGATCCAGAACACCTATAGAGAAGAGGATCAGTTTTACTTATTCTGCTCCATCAATAGACATTAAAGCTAATGGGAACCGGGTTTAGGGAAAAAAAAGTCAGATACTCACCTAAGGAGAGGGAAGCTCTGGGTCCCATAGAGCACTTCCTCTCCCGGTCCCCGCTGTTCCGCTGGCTCCCCCGTAGCGGTATTCGACCGTTCCGGTCAAATACCGCTGGCTCCCAGCCGAAGGAGGGCTTCGGAGATGCTTCGGGAGCCCGAGTGCTCCCGAAGACGGGCCGCTCTACACTGCGCATGCGTGCACGTCCTCTATGACGCGTTCGCGTGTGCGCCGCCTGTCTTCGGGAGGACTCAGCTCCCGAAGACTTCAGAAGTCCCCTCGGCGTGGGACGAGAACGGAGGAGCCAGCGCAGCACCGGGGCCACCGGGAGAGGAGAGGGGTGGCTCATTAGGACAGAGCCGTCTCTCTCCTTAGGTGAGTATCTGACTTTTTTTTTTTTTAGATCCCAGGTTACATTAGCTTTAAGTGTATCTGACTTTTAAGAACCCAAAAACTTAGAACAATGGGTTAATCTGGTAATGGCACCAGCAATAGCTTATTGATCCAGTATCACCAAAGACCAGCTAGGACTTTAGTGCCTTCTGCTTTTCAGGACACACATCCCTTGGTGTTTTATTTGTGTTGTACACTAAGTAGATTAGTAATTACTTGTGAGTAAATGGCAGTATTTGTATTTGTAAAGCCTTACTATATGTGTTTTCCTGGGAGGCCATAGTATGTTTTGCAGCTTATTGTTATACATATTATGTATGGCCCATGAGTCTTCAAAATCAGTTCTAAGCATTTCAATGTTTTTGTTCCCATAGTCACTGCAAACATGATTATCTGTTGTCTTTTCTTCTTTCTACTTAGTTAGTTTAAGGGATTGACACAAATTATTCATGGCGGCACTAAATCCCTAAACCAAAGACATTATGTGTGATGACATCTCTTTTTTAACATGGCTTTTGTTGGCTTATTTCAGGATCAGGTGGGAGCCATCACAGCGATGGGCGTGCTACCTCTACCCGCGACCAACACCTCCAGTCTGGATACAGGAAGTAAACCACCCAGGAGGACACCAGGAGAAATGCCCAGAACTCTCCAGTCTAGCAATGCTCACATCTTGTGATTTTATCTTTCTTACTATGTTATGCCTATCACACACCTAAAGTATATCTCCAGGCAAAAACTAGCATCCTTCAGCAGGCCATATTTATATATATCATATAAATTGTACAATTGCTGGTCTCTTGAATCCAGCAACAATAGAGTTAAAGTTATCTTACACTACATCAGTATCTCAGGGGCCTTGAAAATGTGATGCACGGAGTTCTGCTTTAATAGGTTATTGTACTTGAACAAACAAACCTCTTCTATTCCAAGAACAAACAAAGCTCTTCTATTCCAAAAAAATAATAATTTTAGGAATAATTTAAAGGGCTAAGCTATCCAAAATTATTATTTTTTTGCTGTAGAAAGATGATGGTTAGTTACATCAGTAAGTGGTTCCATATATGTCTCAGAGACACCAGACTTAAAATTTTATCATATCAATCTTACTGAGAAAGCGAGATCTCTGTTTGGTGGCTATGGTAGGTGGGTGGAGCTGAGAATTAAGAATACCCGCCTACTGGAGTACCTAAGATCTGGAAGAAACCATAGGTTGTATTGTATCAACTCACCTTCATCTCTGGAAATCTGAAGTTGTATTGCCACTGACCCTTCTACTGGATTGAGGTGGAAGAGTTGCTAAAGCTGGTTTTCACCTACCGGTATGTACTTGTGAGGCTGTGATTTTAGCCTTTTGTATCTTCTCTAGGGTACAATTTCCCAGGATAGCAACTAATTTGTTTTGTTTCTTAATTCATTGGCAACTAGTAATAAATCAGAATTGCCGCCTCAATATTTCCATAACAATATGTACATTTGTTACCATGCCTTGTTCTTTGATGTCTTTAATAAAGCTTTGCTATATGAATTTCATCCAACGCACTGGTTACAGCATTTATTATGGTTTTGCCATGTTTCTGGGCGGGTTGCCAAACTCCTCTTCTCATCTTTGATCTTCTTGCAATAAAAATCAGTGTGGGAATAGAAGAATGGTAAAATGAAGAACCTTATCTAGATGCATCATATCATGTTAACACGCAACATTCTACAATTACTTCCCAACACTAAGTGGGGCTCTATGTCACAGCATTGCTAATATTTTTATTTAGTTCACTGAAAAAACTGTTACATAGTTTGGTTGAAGAAAGACATCCGTCCATCAAGTTCAACCAGGGAAAAAAAACAAAAAAAACACACCGTCCTGAACCTGCACATATCCCTGTTGATCCAGGGGAAGACAAAAAACCTTACAAGGACTGGGCCAATTACGGTAGCTTTAAAAGGAAAAAAATTCCCCCTGACTCCAGATGGCAGTCAGATAAATCCCTGGATCAACTCTCCCGGGAATTACCTAATAAGTATAGCCGTGGATGTTGTATCTTTTCTGTTACCACTTGAAAATTCCTGCAGGAGATGCTTAAAAAAATAAATCAACATGGCCACACTTTCTGTGTTGGAATGAAAATGAGAATGGGAGTGAGTTATTGCCACTCTACTCCTCCGTGGGTCATCTAATCAGGGGTGCCTCTAGTCATTTTGTCACTCCAGGCGAGAAAACCTGTGGCGCCCCCCCCAAGCCCCTCCCCCCAGGAAAATAATCATAATGCAGCATCGTTTCACCAGAAAATAATCATAATGCGGCAGTGTTTCATCAGAAAATAATAGTAATTATCGTAATTCAGAATCGTAATTCACCAGAAAATAATCGTTATGTGTCAGTGTTTCACCAGAAAATACACTTATTGAAGCAGCAGTTCACCGGAAAATATTCGTAAGGTGGCATCGTTTCACCAGAAAATACACTTATTGCAGCAGCATTTCACCAGAAATTAATCATAGGGCAGCAGCGTTTCACCAGAAAATATTCGTAATGGGGCAGCGTTGTCAGAAAATAATCGTAATGTGGAAGCGTTTCACCAGAAAATACACGTAATCCGAGCAGAGGGAAAGAGTAGAGAGGGAGAGGCAGCATAAGATGTAAGAGGGGGGTAGAGGAACAGAGAGGGGGAGGGATAGACAGCATAAGATGGAAGAGGGTGCAGAGGAACAGAGAGGGGTAGAGACAGCATAAGATGGAAGAGAGTGCAGAGGAACAGAGAGGGGAGAGGGAGAGACAGCACAGCACTAAAGCACAGGTTTACAGCTTTACCAGCCTACAGCCTAACCAGCTTTCAAAGAAAACTCTAGTATCAAAAGAGCAGGGCACATTCTAGCAGTTATAACAGTACTGGGAGTCTGCACACAGGACAGGAAGTGTTCTTAGCAGCCTGCCTGCATACCTTCTCTTCTGCCTGTGCATGCAGCTTATCATCTCTGGAGTAGTGATGGGTCGTTCGCCAACGAGCCGGCTCTAAGAGCCGGCTCTTTGCTGCGAACGACAAGAGCCGGTTCTCAGTTTTGAAAGAGCCGATGCCTCAGCCGCCCCACAGAGCTCTGCTTTGCTCTGCAATAAAGGCCGCTGAGGCATGTTGGGAGATGTAGTCCTCCTCTTGCAGCTTGTAGGAGTGTATGGGGCAGAGCAGAGCAGTAGCAGGAGGGATTGCCCCAGTCAGAGAAGCAGTCTGGAATTGTCATGGAGACAGGGGCGGGGATTTTACTCCGATTCTGAGTGGTGTTTAGTGATATTTAATGAAGAGCCGCTTCAGAGCCGTAAGAGCCGGCTCTTTAATGGGAGCCGATTCAGAAGAGCCGATTCTCTGAAAAGAGCCGGAATTCCCATCACTACTCTGGAGCAGAAACTTCCCTTCTCCCGGGCTGTGTTGCTGTCTTGTGCAGGGGCGGGGCTCCAACACGGACACATCACATTCTTCTCTCTGTGACTGCATCTGTCCCCTGGCTGTCTCGCTCCAGTGTCTGTGTGCAGCCAGTGACACAGGTGGGGGGTCAGACTGTCGGGGGCATAAGCTGGCTGGCCGCTGGCTCCTGGTTTGACTGGCGTGGGGCGGAGTTAAAGGCTGGGCCACACGAGGTAAACACTTTACCTGTGTGGCTACTGAGAAGAAGGGGCACGGCTTTAAAGAAGGAGCCTGGCAGAGAAGAGCAGTATTGATTGCTCTATTGGCTGGGGAGAAGTGGAGGTGGAGGCACTACTGAGCACATGGTAGCGTGCTGAGCACCAGGGACTGAGTCGGGAGGTAATATAATATAAAAAAAAAACATGGTCACGGTAGCAGCGGCGGAGGAATGTGCCTCACCACCTCATGGCGCCTCACCACCTCATGGCGCCCCAGGCAACCGCCTATACTTGCCTGGTGGGTGAGACACCCCTGCATCTAATGGTCACTATTATTAATAATGGACAACAGCAATCAAGATTAAGCAAGATTAAAAGCTAACAGCCACCCGTAGGGACAGTCCAGATCATCTGTCAGGCTTATCTGGTCAATGACTAGGCTGTATGCCCATATGACTGACCTATAGCCCAGCCCATAAATCCTGCTAGAACTCCTACCTAGCACAATACTACAATAACCCTGCAGGTAGATGTAGCATACAGACTGACAGATAGTATTCACCACACAGAACCTAAGGTACAATGCAATGCACAGTATACACAGGTATTATAGTCACCTGAGGCCTAAAAGGTGAAGCAAACAGATAAAAGGCAGGTGGTTGTTAGCAGGTAGAATGAGATGCAGTTCAGACACTAAGAGGTAGCGTGGTCAGTTTAGCTGGTGTCGGTCCAGGCAGCAGACAGGCAAGGTCCAGGTACACAGCAGAGTCGGCAACAGGGAATCCAATAAGTGTGGTCAGGAAACAAAGCAGATACGGCAACAGGGAATCAAGCTAGAGCTAAACGTGGTCAAGATACAAAGCAGAGTCGGCAACCGTAATCAAATATCTGTGAGGGCATACCCAGCAACAAGCCAAAGCTAAATGCTATGATGGGCGATGTCTGGGGGTGCTCACCTGAGTTAAATACAAGGCCTAACCAATCAGAAAGCAAAAGCATCCAAAGTAACCAATAGCATTGCAGCATGTCAGCAGGTCAGCTGACATGCCATACACACACGTGGCTATTGTTTACAGCGGCAAAGCGCTTATTGAGAGCACCGCCTATCCAATGGGAGCTGATCGCCATGCGCTGTAGTGACGTCAGCGGCCTGCCAAGACCCAGAGGCTTGCGCCTCAGCGTGGGTCTTGCCGTTCCGTCGCCATGAGCGTCCCGAGGATCTTACATCATCGGAATTGTAGTCCTTGCGTTCAACAGGCTGTTGTTCCAGGATCTGGCATCAGCTACATTCAATAAGGACTCCAACTGGACTTTAATCAGGAAATTGCTTTTGAATTTACTGCATGAACATCAGCGACATATAGTACAAGCTCAATGTTCAAGTCTGTAGGCCTTTATTGAATGCACTTGATATTTGTCCACAGACTATTTGTGGTTGTATTATATCTATGGTGTTCATATGCATCCAGGGAAGCCCCAAGTCTTTTTGTGTTTGGTGGACACATACCCTGTATCCGTAGTGAATTTGGGTGTGGCCAATGTTGATATGGGTTATGTGGTTGGTTGGTTTTATACACAAATTCTCTAGGAGAGCAAGCAACCCTTAACTCCCACTCTCATCTCTACATTAATATTGAAATGAAAAAGTCCCTATTCCTATGCCTATGGGCAGCACGGTGGCGTAGTGGTTAGCTCTCTCGCCTTGCAGCACTGGGTCCCTGGTTCGAATCCCAGCCAGGGCACTATCTGCAAAGAGTTTGTATGTTCTCTCCGTGTCTGCGTGGGTTTCCTCCGGGCACTCCGGTTTCCTCCCACATTCCAAAAACATACGGATAAGTTAATTGGCTCCCCCTAAAAAAAAAAAAAAAAAAAAATTGGCCCTAGACTACAGTACTTACACTACATAATATAGACATATGGCAATGGTAGGGATTAGATTGTGAGCTCCTTTGAGGGACAGTTAGTGACAAGATATATATATATATATACTGTACAGCGCTGCGTAATATGTCGGCGCTATATAAATACTAAATAATAACAATAATAATAATAATATTCAAGTGGCATTATAGTGGAGACAAGACCACTCAGTGTCCTTAGTCCTAGATCTGCAAGGAAAAGCATGCCAAAAGTGTTTTTGGTGGACAGAGCAAGTCCGTCAAACTGCATACATCAAAGTGCCTGCTGTAGAGGTTGTAGACGATGGGTGCTGAAAAGGTAATATAGAATCAAGATGAGAACAGATATGAAAAGTTTTTTGTTTTTTTTTTACATTGGGGCCCAAGTGACGTCTGCCATTCAAATCCATGTTTGTAGTACCCCTAGATGTCCCATCCCATCTCACAGGACTCCTTCCAAAAGCTTCAAGAAAATGTGTCTCCAGTGAAAATAAGAAAACTGCTTATTTTTTTACAATATTAATTTATAGATTATTTAGTCTGTGTTTGTCCATTTTAAAATCATTCCTCTCAATGATTTACATTCTAAAATTTAGCACTTGTGATGACATCTTTAGTTCTGCCAGGTGATCTGTACAGAATGCTTGTTACTGAGAGTTCTATGCACAGAGGGAGATATTGCTTGCTTGGCAGTTGGAAACAGCAGTTATTTCCCACAATGCAACGAGGTTCACAGACAGTAAACTGTTAGGACCATGGTCATGACATCACACTGTGGGAGGGGGTTTCACCATGATATAAGTCATACAGACGCCCCTGATAATCTATTTGAGGTCAGTTTAAGATTTTTTAATGGGAAAGGGGGTATCAGCTACTGACTGGGATGAAGTTCAATCCTTTAAATATGTCAACTTGCCCACACATGGCCATTTTGTTACAAATTCTTCAACTACCAGACTTCACATTTTCCCCTTCTACAACTGTACCCTTTAAAATATGTTATCCAAAAGCATAGTTTAACACGAGTCCCCAAAAATCTAAGCAAAGAACAGAGTGGGGCCGAACCTCCGATTTTAGGTTCGCGAACCGGGTTCGCGAACTTACGCGTAAGGTTCGGTTCGCGTAAAAGTTCGCGAACCGCAATAGACTTCAATGGGGATGCGAACTTTGAAAAAAAAAAATTATGCTGGCCACAAAAGTGATGGAAAAGATGTTTCAAGGGGTCTAACACCTGGACCCCCAGGTGGAGGAGTGGGATACATGCCAAAAGTCCCCGGGAAAAATCTGGATTTGACGCAAAGCAGCGTTTTAAGGGCAGAAATCACATTGAATGCTAAATGACAGGCCTAAAGTGCTTTAAAACATCTTGCATGTGTATACATCAATCAGGTAGTGTAATTAAGGTACTGCTTCACACTGACACACCAAACTCACCGTGTAACGCACCGCAAACAGCTGTTTGTGTAGTGACCGCCGTGCCGGACTGGTGCGCACCATGGCGAGAGTGCAGGTTTTGGTGGCTTTACAGCCCATATGGTCGCCTGGCTGATGTAGCTGAATGACAGAACAGTGACTGTCCAGCTGATCAAATTTGGTCTGACCACAATGAGGCAACAACCTTATTATCGTGGGTGTGCCCCCCAAGACACTCATCTAGGCGCAGGTATACAGTGGCGGGTTCACTGAACAGAACAGGTATACAGTGGCGGGTTCACAGAACAGGCATGCAGTGGCAAGTTCACTGAACAGGTATACAGTGGCGGGTTCACTGAACAGAACAGGTATACAGTAGCGGGTTTACTGAACAGAACATGTATACAGTGGCGGGTTCACTGAACAGAACAGGTATGCAGTGGTGGGTTCACTGAACAGGTATGCAGTGGTGGGTTCACTGAACAGGTATGCAGTGGTGGGTTCACAGAACAGGTATGCAGTGGTGGGTTCACAGAACAGGTATGCAGTGGCAGGTTCACTGAACAGGTAGGCAGGTATCCAGTGGGCTCACTGAACAGAACAGGTATGGTGGGCTCACTGAACAGAACAGGTATGCAGCCAGGAACAAGCTAAGCCTAACTAATCTTTCCCTATGAGAGACAGTCTGCAGCAGCTCGCCCTACTCTCACTAACGCAGGCACACAAGTGAGCGTAATGGCCGCCGCTGCCTGCCTTTTATTAGGGGGGGAGTGGCTCCAGGGGCTAGTGTAGCCTAATTGGCTACACTGGGCCTGCTGACTGTGATGTAGAGGGTCAACTTGACCCTCATGGTGCATTATGGGGCGAACCGAACTTCCGCAAAAGTTCGCCTGCGGGACGCGAACGCGAACCACTGAAGTTCGCATGGAACCGTTCGCAGGCGAACCGTTCGGCCCAACTCTAGCAAAGAAGCCCTGTACTCACTCGATATGTACTGTATTGGTGCTAAGTCAACCAGGCTAGTCTGCTGTGTGTGAAATTGTGACTTGGATAACTGATGCAGTGCAAGATTAACCTGAAGCTCGATAACAAAGCCTACTGTGATGCTTTCGGATCTTGATGTTACGTTCCACTATCATGACACAACCCCTATAACCTAAGCTTTTGAAATAAGGGTAGGGTAGGTTTATTTATCTTAAAGGACACCCGAGACTAAAATAAACGAATGAAATAAACGATTGTATCTATCTTCCTTCTCCCAAAAAATGACTTTTTAAAATATTCCATAGTTTTATTTTATGTTTAAATCTACTTTTTAAAGAGGAACTGTAACGGCAAAACGTCCCCTGGGGGGTACTCACCTCGGGTGGGGGAAGCCTCAGTCCTCTGTCCCACGGGGGTCTCGCTGCAGCCCTCCGTACAGCCATGACGTAATATTTACCTTCCTGGCTCCTGCGCAGGCGCTCTGATGGCTGTCGGCTCCGAAGTAGGCGGAAATATCCGATCGCCGTCGGGTCCGCTGTACTGTGCAGGCGCAAGTCTCTGGCACCTGCGCAGTAGAGCGGACCCGACGGAGATCGGGTATTTCCGTCTACTTCGGAGCCGAGAGCAGCCACAGCGCCCCCGCTGGAGCCAGCAAAGGTAAATATTGAAATTACAGTCGGGCCTGTCGCCGGCTGTTCAGAGGGCTGCAGCGAGACCCCCGTGGGACGCAGGACGGCGTGGGAAGCCTCATTAGGATCCGGAGGCTTCCCCCACCCGAGGTGAGTACGCCCCAGGGGATCTTTTCAAAGTTACAGAGTCTCTTTAAGTTTTAACTGTTTTATTGTTTTTGCTTAATGACACATTCATTGAAGTATGCCAGAGCTAAAATCTATGAACAACTGACCTTTTTTTTAAATCTTTTTTTATAGTTGGAATTTCTTATCAGTGGTGGTCACACTGTAGTCACTTCCTGTTTGAGTCAGGACTGAGTCATCCACTTACATACCTGATATTTAACTCTTTCAGGCAGAAACAGAAAAAAAGGAACACAGCATAGTTATCTGTGTGCTAGGCACTGTATATACCCATGTCTATCTTATCATGTCACATGTCACCTCGGGTGTCCTTTAAAGCAAATATGTGAGTTAATATGGAGAGAAATTTCGATATTTACCTCGGTAGAGGAAAGCCTCTTGATCCTCCCTCCCCCCCCCCCCCCGCCGTTCCAGCCCTGGAGAGTGTAAAAGAGAAATCCTAAATGTGAAATTTAGGGAGGATAACGCATTTTAAACCAGTCAAATGATGGATTGCCGCAGCTTCAGTCTCATTCATTTCGCCATGCTTTTACCTGGAGGGCAACTTTTTTGCCTATCCACACTTATCAGCACTGCAGCCTATCAAGAGGAACTGTCGCAAAAATTTTAAAATTTAAAACACATACAAATTAGAAGTACATTTCTTCCGGAGTAAAATGAGCCATACATTACTTCTCTCCTATGTTGCTGTCACTTACAGTAGGTAGTAGAAATCTGACATTACTGACAGGTTTTGGGTTAGTCTATCTCTTCATGGGGGATTCTCAGCATGGCCTTTATTCTTTATAATGATATTCCCTGAAAAAGATTTATACAGTGATGCTGGCCAGCCTCCCTGCTCGCTGTACACTTTTTGGCAGTTGGATGGAGCATCTGCCATTCACTAAGTGTTTTTAAAAAGAAACAAAACACTGAGAACCCCCCTTGAGAAGATGGGCTAGTCCAAAATCTCTTGGTAATGTCAGATTTCTACTATTTACTGTAAGTGACAGTAACATAGGAGAAAAGTAATTCATGGCTCATTTTACTCTGGAGGAAACGTACTTCTTATTTGTATAGATTTACATGTATTTAAAATTTTAATATTTTCGCGACAGAGGTCCTTTAAAGTGAGTGGTTACCGATTAAAAAAAAGAAAAGTCAGATACTCACCTAAGGAGAGGGAAGGCTCGGTCCTAATGAGCCTTCCATCTCCTCTCCCGGTGCCCGGTGAATCCTCCGTTCAAATCCCCCACTGCGGGGGACTTCGGAAGTCTCCGGGAGCACACGGGCTCCCGAAGACGGGCCGCTCCTTACTGCGCACGCGCGAGTGCGTCATAGGCCTGCGCGAGTGCGTCAGAGTGGGCACTTGCGCATGCGCAGTATGGAGCGGCCCGTCTTCGGGAGCCAGAGTGCTCCCGAAGACTTCCGAAGCGGCAGTATTTGACCAAACTGGTCGAATACTGCAATGGGGGATGGTGAGCGGGACCGGGCACCGGGATTTTCAAGGGGGGGATTCCTGAAAGGTCTCCCTCAGCCACGCACAATACAGTATAATACTATGGACTGACAGAATCTAACGATTATTTCCAACATGTCCGTTCTGCTCCCGACAACTGGACTGATCAGGAGCAGTTTGAATACAGATAATAATGAGGACAGCTGACATTGGTAATGGAGGGAAAAGTGAAGTATTTACACAGCAGGGCTCAGGGCTGTGCTCATACCTGACTCTGTTAAGTTCCGCAGAGCTGCCCCATGCTCTGCACACATGCTGCTGCTCCATGCTCTGTACACACCCTGCTGCTCCATGCTCTGTGAACATGCTGCTGCTCCATGCTCTGTACACATGCTGCTGCGACATGCTGCGACATGTTCTGTACACACGCTGCTGCTCTATGCTCTGCACACACGCTGCTGCTTCATGCTCTGCACATACACTGCTGCTCAATGCTCTGTACACACACTGCTGCTCCATGCTCTGTACATACACTGCTGCTCCATGCTCTGTACACACACATTGCTGCTCCATGACCTGTACATATGCTGCTGCTCCATGCTCTGTACACACGCTGCTGCTCTATGCTCTGTACACATGCTGCTGCTCCATGCTCTGTACACACACTGCCTATCCATGCTATGTACATATGCTGCTGCTCCATGCTCTGTACACACGCTGCTGCTCCATGCTATTTACACACGCTGCTGCTCTATGCTCTGTACAAATGCTGCTGCTCCATGCTCTGTACACACACTGCTGCGACATGCTCTGTACACACGCTGCTGCTCTATGCTCTGCACACACGCTGCTGCTCCATGCTCTGTACACACGCTGCTGCGCCATGACCTGTACATATGCTGCTGCTCCATGCTCTGTACACACGCTGCTGCTCTATGCTCTGTACACACACTGCTGCTCCATGTTCTGTACACATGCTGCTGCTCCCTGCTCTGTACACACGCTGCTGCTCCAGGCTCTGTACACACGCTGCTGCTCCATGCTCTGTACACATGCTGCTGCTCCACGCTCTGTACACACGCTTCCTGCACCATCCAAAGTCAGCTGTAGCAGGGAAAGAAAGGGGGCGGGGCTGTGAGCTGCAGGATACCTGCAGATATTCTGGTGTCTCAACTTATGCTTGTCCCCAGATACTGCACCGGCCCTGGTCTGAGGGGGGATTCTGGGAAGCCATAATCCCCCCTGCGTTTGCCTATGCCCTGGGCTGTTGTTACACCCCTGCCAGCACTGGCCCTATCATGAAGCCACCGGAATCATTTGATTCCGCGGCTGCAAAATCTAACAGGCACTTGTGACACTAATATGCAGCCCAGCAGAGCAGTTTTAATTTGACCTGGTCCATTGCTGGATTCTGTCCTCTTCAGCACAGCAGCCTAGCACCTTGTGCCAGCATCTCTGCATGTCATGTGAGATCGGGAGCCTACAGAGAGGTGCTGCTACTGCTTAAAGCCAACGTGTACCGATTTAAAAAAAGAAAAGTCAGATACTCACCTAAGGAGAGGAAAGGCTCGGTCCTAATGAGACTTCCCTCTCCTCTCCCGGTGCCGGTCCCGCTCACGATCCCCCGTTGCAGTATTCGACCAGTTTGGTCAAATACTGCCGCTTCGGAAGTCTTCGGGAGCACTCGGGCTCCCGAAGACGGGCCGCTCCATACTGCGCATGCGCGAGTGCCCACTCTGACGCACTCGCGCAGGCCTATGACTAGTGTTGGGCGAACAGTGTTCGCCACTGTTCGGGTTCTGCAGAACATCACCCTGTTCGGGTGATGTTCGAGTTCGGCCGAACACCTCATGGTGTTCGGCCTTTTAAGTTCGGGTTCGCCCCGAACTTCTGTATGCCCCCGAACAGGGCCGAACAGGGCCCCTGTTCGGGCGAACAGGGCCCTGTTCGGCCGAACAGGCCGCAATACGGCCCCCCTATGGGGTCGCAGGCATAAGGGGGGAGCATGCCCCGATCGCGGGGGGGGTCGGAAATTCCCCCCACCCCCTCCGCTAGCGCTCCCCCCTCTGCCCGCTTCCCCATTCAAAAGTTTCAAGAAGTACCTGTATAGCGGATGGCCTGGCAGTGGGCGGCACTGTGGAGTGAGGAGGAGGAGGAGTCCGGAGAGTGACGAGTTGAGGGAGGCCGGGCAGCGGGCGTGAGGTCAGAGAAAGGGCGGAAGTTCCGCCCTTTCGCTGACCTCACGCCCGCTGCCCGGCCTCCCTCAACTCGTCACTCTCCGGACTCCTCCTCCTCCTCACTCCACAGTGCCGCCCACTGCCAGGCCATCCGCTATACAGGTACTTCTTGAAACTTTTGAATGGGGAAGCGGGCAGAGGGGGGAGCGCTAGCGGAGGGGGTGGGGGGAATTTCCGACCCCCCCCGCGATCGGGGCATGCTCCCCCCTTATGCCTGCGACCCCATAGGGCCCCCAAAATAGGGATGTTCGGGAAGTTCGGGGTTCGGCCCGAACATGCCGAACATCTCGGCCATGTTCGGCGAACTTTCCCGAACCCGAACATCCAGGTGTTCGCCCATCACTACCTATGACGCACTCGCGCGTGCGCAGTAAGGAGCGGCCCGTCTTCGGGAGCCCGTGTGCTCCCGGAGACTTCCGAAGTCCCCCGCAGTGGGGGATTTGAACGGAGGATTCACCGGGCACCGGGAGAGGAGATGGAAGTCTCATTAGGACCGAGCCTTTCCTCTCCTTAGGTGAGTATCTGACTTTTCTTTTTTTAAATCGGTACACGTTGGCTTTAAGCAGTAGCAGCACCTCTCTGTAGGCTCCTGATCTCACATGACATGCAGAGATGCTGGCACAAGATGCTAGGCTGCTGTGCTGAACAGGACAGAATCCAGCAATGGACCAGGTCAAATTAAAACTGCTCTGCTGGGCTGCATATTAGTGTCACAAGTGCCTCTTAGATTTTGCAGCTTCATGATAGGGCCAGTGCTGGCAGGGGCAGGGGCGTAAGGCCTGTGGTCGCAACGGTCGCCTCGGCGACCGGGCCCGGCTCCTGAAGAGGCGGGGGAGGGGCCCGGGGGGCCCATGTCCGTTTGGACTCGGAGATCCCTGCGTGCGTTATTGGGAGGGGGGAGCTGCAGCCGTGGGGAGGGCAGCCCGACCTCTCCCCGGGCCCCCCCCCCCTCAGATGCAGAGTGCGCGGCGCACGGAAGCGCTGTAGGCAGAACTCACCTGCCTGCGTTCCAAGCGCCGCTGGTCTCCTCCCGCTCTGCATAGATCTGCTGTTACACACTGCTTCCGGCTAAACAGGAAGCAGTGTGTAACAACATCTATACAGAGCGGGAGGAGACCAGCGGCGCAGGGACGGAGGTGAGTTCCGCCTACAGCGCTTCCGTGCGCTGCGCACTCTGCATCTGAGGGGGAGAGGAAGGGAGGGAGAGGGCAGCTAGCGACCTACCTACCTACCTACCTAACCTACCCTGGGGGGCCAGCTACCTACCTAACCTATCCTGGGGGGCCAGCTACCTACCTAACCTATCCTGGGGGGCCAGCTACCTACCTAACCTATCCTGGGGGGCCAGCTACCTACCTAACCTATCCTGGGGGCCAGCTACCTACCTAACCTATCCTGGGGGGGCCAGCTACCTACCTAACCTATCCTGGGGGGCCAGCTACCTACCTAACCTATCCTGGGGGGCAGCTACCTACTCTAACCTATCCGGGGGGGCAGCTACCTACTCTAACCTATCCTGGGGGAAAGCTACCTAATCTATCCTGGGGGGGCAGCTACCTAACCTATCCTGGGGGGCACCTACCTCATCTAACCTATACTGGGGGGCAGCTACCTAATCTAACCTATACTGGGGGGCACCTACCTATCTAACCTGGGGCACTTAATTGTCTAACCTGTATTCGGGGCACCTAGCTAGCCTATACAGGTGGCAACTATACTGGCTACCTATATTGGAGGCACCTACCTAACTAACCTATACTGGGGGCACCTACCTATCTAACCTATGCTGGGGGCAACTATTCTGGCTACCTATATTAGAGGCACCCACCTAGCTAACCTGTACTGGCGGCGCCTTGCCTATCTAACCTATACTGGGGGCAACTATACTGGCTACCTATGCTGGAGGCACCTACCTGGCTAACCTATACCGGGGGCAACTATACTGGCGTACCTATGCCTGGCTACCTATACTGGGGGGACCTATAGCTGGCTATAGGGATTCGGATATGTGTGTGCGTCGGGTGTTGCCGGGGGAGGGGGGGGCTGTTGTTGCCGTGGGGGGGCCCACATCCAGATTCCGCATCGGGGCCCAGAGGTTTGTAGCTACGCCACTGGGCAGGGGTGTAACAACAGCCCAGGGCATAGGCAAACGCAGGGGGGATTATGGCTTCCCAGAATCCCCCCTCAGACCAGGGCGGTGCAGTATCTGGGACAAGCATAAGTTGAGACACCAGAATATCTGCAGGCATCCTGCAGCTCACAGCCCCGCCCCCTTTCTTTCCCTGCTACAGCTGACTTTGGATGGTGCAGGAAGCGTGTGTACAGAGCGTGGAGCAGCAGCGTGTGTACAGAGCATGGAGCAGCAGCGTGTGTACAAAGCCTGGAGCAGCAGCGTGTGTACAGAGCATGGAGCAGCAGTGTGTGTACAGAGCAGGGAGCAGCAGCATGTGTACAGAACATGGAGCAGCAGTGTGTGTACAGAGCATGGAGAAGCAGCGTGTGTACAGAGCATGGCGCAGCAGCGTGTGTACAGAGCATGGAGCAGCAGCGTGTGTGCAGAGCATAGAGCAGCAACGTGTGTACAGAGCATGTCGCAGCAGTGTGTGTACAGAGCATGGAGCAGCAGCATTTGTACAGAACATAGAGCAGCAGCGTGTGTAAATAGCATGGAGCAGCAGCGTGTGTACAGAGCATGGAGCAGCAGCATATGTACATAGCATGGATAGGCAGTGTGTGTACAGAGCATGGAGCAGCAGCGTGTGTACAGAGCATAGAGCAGCAGCGTGTGTACAGAGCATGGAGCAGCAGCATATGTACAGGTCATGGAGCAGCAATGTGTGTGTACAGAGCATGGAGCAGCAGTGTATGTACAGAGCATGGAGCAGCAGTGTGTGTACAGAGCATGGAGCAGCAGTGTATGTGCAGAGCATGAAGCAGCAGCATGTGTACAGAGCATGGAGCAGCAGCATGTTCACAGAGCATGGAGCAGCAGGGTGTGTACAGAGCACGGAGCAGCAGCATGTGTGCAGAGCATGGGGCAGCTCTGCGGAACTTAACAGAGTCAGTTATGAGCACAGCCCTGAGCCCTGCTGTGTAAATACTTCACTTTTCCCTCCATTACCAATGTCAGCTGTCCTCATTATTATCTGTATTCAAACTGCTCCTGATCAGTCCAGTTGTCGGGAGCAGAACGGACATGTTGGAAATAATCGTTAGATTCTGTCAGTCCATAGTATTATACTGTATTGTGCGTGGCTGAGGGAGACCTTTCAGGAATCCCCCCCTTGAAAATCTTGGGTTTGCCCCTGCACAGGGCCGTATATATTAAGAGGCACCCGTGGGCCGGTGCCATGGGCGGGTCCTCGGGGGGGGGCGGGTGGCCACTGGTTCAAATAATAATACTTTTTTTTATTTTTTTTTCCCCTTATGACATTTTTTTTTCTATCATTAACATTTTTTTTGGGGGGGGGGGGGGGGGGGGGGGGGGAGCGCCGCCGCTGCAGCCAGAAGTTACAGTTCTTACTGTTTGCAAGCGCTCCCCCCCTGCCGCCACCATCCACAATGGTTTCCTCTGGTCACGTTCTCTGTGCGCTCTGACTGACTCTCATCGCACAGTAATGAGCCAGCCAGAGCAGGTGGAGCCACTTGCATGTACAGGGAGGGGGCGTGGCTTGACATTGAGGCTGAGACAGCAGGGCAGGCTATGAAATACATTGGCTTCCGATGCTCCGCCCCCCCCCAGCCGACTAGCCGAGCCCGGGTAAAGTGACTCCTCCTCAGCTCCATTTTACATCACGCAGGAGGAGGACAGCAACACATGAGATGGTCGGGTCGGGAGTCACTCGATCGGGAGCCATGTGAAGCAGCTGCTGCAGCCCAGCCCCCAGCTACCCAGCCCAGCCAGCCAGCTAGGCAGACAGGTCACCCTCGCCCAGCCCAGGGTCACAGGCAGCAGGCCCCAGCCGCCCAGGCAGCACAGCAGGCCACCACCAGCTACCCCAGCCCAGGGTCACTCGCAGGCCCCAGCTGCCCAGGCAGCACAGCAGGCCACCACCAGACCAGGCGGTGGCATGCAGAGTTTCCCTCGCGCACCGGACTAGGTAAGATATTTGTTGTAGTCAAGTTCCTGGACAAATCTGCTGACATTATTGCACGTATTTCTGAATTTGCTGACATTATTGCTCGTATTTCTCATCAAATCTGCTGTCATTATTGCTCGTATTTCTCATCAAATCTGCTGTCATTATTGCTCGTATTTCTCATCAAATCTGCTGTCGTTATTGCTCGTATTTCTCATCAAATCTGCTGTCGTTATTGCACGTATTTCTCATCAAATCTGCTGTCGTTATTGCTCGTATTTCTCATCAAATCTGCTGTCATTATTGCTCGTATTTCTCATCAAATCTGCTGTCGTTATTGCTCGTATTTCTCATCAAATCTGCTGTCGTTATTGCTCGTATTTCTCATCAAATCTGCTGTCGTTATTGCACGTATTTCTCATCAAATCTGCTGTCATTATTGCTCGTATTTCTCATCAAATCTGCTGACGTTACTGCACGTATTTCTGATCAAATCTGCTGTCATTATTGCTCGTATTTCTCATCAAATCTGCTGTCATTATTGCTCGTATTTCTCATCAAATCTGCTGTCGTTATTGCTCGTATTTCTCATCAAATCTGCTGTCGTTATTGCACGTATTTCTCATCAAATCTGCTGTCGTTATTGCTCGTATTTCTCATCAAATCTGCTGTCGTTATTGCTCGTATTTCTCATCAAATCTGCTGACGTTATTGCTCGTATTTCTGATCAAATCTGCTGACGTTATTGCTCGTATTTCTGATCAAATCTGCTGACGTTACTGCACGTATTTCTGATCAAATCTGCTGACGTTATTGCACGTATTTCTGATCAAATCTGCTGACGTTATTGCTCGTATTTCTGATCAAATCTGCTGACGTTATTGCTCGTATTTCTGATCAAATCTGCTGACGTTATTGCTCGTATTTCTGATCAAATCTGCTGACGTTATTGCACGTATTTCTGATCAAATCTGCTGACATAATTGGGCAGATATGCCGACATGATTGAATATATTTTCTGGGCAAATCTGCTCACATTACGTGTATTTTCTTGAGAAAACCTGCACAATTATGTGAATTTTCTGGGGAAAGGGTCACCAACACTTGGGCCCACTGTCTTTGCGTTGCACTTTTAAAGGGAACCCGAGGTGAGAGTAATATTTTAAGCAATATTAGTTGCCTGGCTGCCGTGCTGATCCTCTGCCTCTAATTCTTTCAACCACAGACCCTGAACAAGCATGCAGCAGGTCAGGGGTTTCTGACAATATTGTCCGAACTGACCAGATTAGCTCCATGCTTGTTTCTGGCGTAATTCAGTTCACTACTGCAGCCAAATAGATCAGCAGGGCTGCCAGGCAACTAGTATTGTTTAAAGGGTCACTTAAGCCAAATAAAAAAAATGAGTTTTACTCACCTGGAGCTTCTACCAGCCCCATGAAGCTGTCCGGTGCCCATGTAGACTCGCTCTGATGCTCCTGGCCCTGCCAGCAGCCACTTAAGGTTTCGGCGACAGGAGCAGACAGGCCGGGAACGCAAATGATTCTTCGCATTCCTGGACGTAATAGCGCCTTCTATGCTGTTATATGATATATGCTATATCAGCATAGAGGGCGCTATTACGGCCAGGAACGCGAAGAATCACTCGCGTTCCCGGCCTGTCGGCTCCTGTCGCCAGAACCGGAAGCAGGGCCAGGAGCATCGGAGCGAGTCTACGTGGGCACCGGACAGCTTCAGGGGGCTGGTAGAGGCCCCAGGTGAGTAAAACTATTTTTTATTTGGCTTAAGTGTCCCTTTAAAAGGAAATAAATATGGCAGCCTCCATATCACTCTCACCTTGGGTTCACTTTAAATTAGTTAGCTTTACCCTCATCCGGGCATGGCCACGCCCATTTTTGCCGCAGTGCGGTTATAGCCACAAAAATTGGTCCAGCACCTGCATAGCACCCCCCCCCCCAAAAAAAAACCCTGGAGCCACCACTGACTGTACTTATACTAATTATTTATATAGCGCCAACATATTACGCAGTGCTGTACAGAGTATGTATTGTCTTGTCACAGTGGGGCTCACAATCTAATCCCTACCATAGTCATGTGCATGTAAGTATCGTAGTCTAGGGCCAATTTTTAGGGGAAGCCAATTAACTTATCTGTATTGTATGTTGTTGGGATGTGGGAGGAAACCAGAGTGTCCTAAGGAAACCCACACAGACACAGGGAGAACATACAAACTCCTTGCAGATGTTGACCTGGATGGGATTTGAACCTGGAACCCAGCGCTGCAAGGCGAGAGCGCTAACCACTACGCCACCATGCTGCCATACTACTATACTGTATTGTACTGCCATCTTCAGCAGTACTTCACAGAGTATGTAGTCATGTCACTGACTATCCTCTGAGGAGCTTACAATCTAATTCTGCCATAGTCTAATGTCCTACCATATTTGTATTTATATAGCACTGGCATCTTCTGCAGCACTTTGCAGAGAACAGCCATGTTCCTGACTTTTCTCAGGGGAGCTCACAATCTAATACCTACCACTATTTTGTGGGAGAGAACACTGGCTAATGTGTGGGGTTTTTTTTTTTTGGGGGGGGGGGGGAGGGGACTTTTCCTACTTGCTTTTTTAGGGTCACTTTACTCATACCTGGGGAGAAAACGGCTTTGGGCTGCACTCTTACTAGGAAATTTTAATTGACCACACCCACTGTGTTATGGACACACCCACTGCATTCTGTGGCCACGCCCATTCTTTGCCGCGGCGCGCTGAGCGCGCCGCCAACATCCTCCTGGGCGCGGGGGGGGGGGGGGGGCGTCGTAGGTTTGGGGTGCCTAGGGGAGCCCAAACCCTAAATACAGCCCTGCCCCTGCAGGGGACCCTGCGAACTTGTCATTGGACCCCCTGGGATCCAAACTCCTCTCAACCATACATGATCCCTCTGATGCACACACTTTGCTCTGAGACCATTGCAGAGATACTGCAGGGAGGAAGTAATATTTACCTGCCCAGCACTGCAGGTCTCCTCCATGTATCACAGCCGTACACACTCTGCTGCCATTCGCCGGCTCAAGATCACGTGACTCCCACATCACATCAGTCATGTGATCTGGAACCAGCGAATGGCAGCAGAGAGTGTGCAGCTGTGATGCAGGGAAGAGACCCACAGCGCTGGACAGGCCGGATTTAAACTTCAGGAGCTTGTAGGCGCAAAAACTCTGGCGCCCTAAACTCCGTCCCTCAACAGACCACACCCCAAGTCCCGGCCCTTATTTTCTTATATCACATAACGAGCTACATAAACATGAACTTAGCAGCGGTGTAATTCAAAGAGTGGGCCTGCCCAGCAAAATCTTGAATAAGGCCTCCTCTATTTTTATCATCTACCGGGGGCGGCACTTGACACAACTAATTCACCACCTTACATTGCCCCAAGCCACCAGCCCCCCAAGATGAGAGGAGCAGGTGGCAAAAGACAGCGTATGTGGCCAGAGTGCTCAGTTGGTCTGCGCTGCAGAGACAGAGGGAGGAGGATGCAATACCCACAACGCCCACCATGGCCACTAATGGTCCCATTTCTAGCGAAAAATCGTTTGAGCGATCAGAAATTCTGGTTGGATTGCTTGTAAATAATCTCAGTTGATGGGCACAATCGATGACAAATGATTATAATAATCATCCGATTAGATTTTCAACAAACCAAAATTTGGATTTTCTTGTTGGTTGTGATAGATAGGTAGCAAAGATTGGTTCGTTGATGATGTAGTGAACAATTTTTCTTACGATCAGAATTATCTGATCGCACAAATGATTTTTTGGTGGAAATTGGATCGTTAGTGGCTGCCCTAAATAT
This sequence comes from Hyperolius riggenbachi, assembly GCF_040937935.1. NCBI lineage: Eukaryota > Metazoa > Chordata > Amphibia > Anura > Hyperoliidae > Hyperolius > Hyperolius riggenbachi. Next base: position 35,118,168 of record NC_090657.1, on the reverse strand, counting down.
TACACCCCCCCCGCACTACCCTGCTCACAGTTGGGGAGAGGAAGAAGAAGCGGGCCCCTAGAGCCCCTGGGACCTCGAGGAATCCCAGAGGTCGCAGGGGTTATTGTTACCGGTACACCCCTGAGCACTGGCTGGCATGCAATCAACCAGTGACGTAACTAGTACAATTCATAGGGCCCCCCAGTGAAACTTTGATGGGGCCAACCAAATGTTCACACCCCCTCCCCTTGGGGCTCTTCACGGCCTTGGGGCACATCTCATAAGGGTCAAGTGTGGCCAGCATCATGATCTTCACACCCATAACAAGTGCAGCCACGAAACACCTGATTCGGAAGTATAGTCCCTTGTATAGGAGGAAGGGAAGCAGGGGGGTAACAATAGACCCTGCAAAGGATGCAGCGCTGGGGGGCCCAGAATCCACAAGGCCCCGTCCTGAGAGACTGACAACTAAGGGTAAGGAGAGAAAAACCTTTCTACTCTCTGAAAAATTGTTCTAATGACTGCATCTGCTCAGCCATTGATAAGAAATCGTACACAGTTTTGCAGACAAAGATTTGTAAGCAGTCAGTGTGCAGCAGGCTCTTCTGTACAACATCCAGCCCCCAACCTCTCTACCCCTCTCTGAGTGCTCAGTCAAGGTGGGAGGGGGCCTCATCCAAAGTTTTGCAGGGGGGCCCAGGGATTTCTAGTTATGCCTCTGATTAGTTACGCCGTTCGTTAGTAGTTGGGCCGCCCACAGCTCTGGGCCCACCTGCAATTGCAGAGGCTGCTGCTCCCCTCTAGTTACGCCCCTGCAGTCAACCCAGCTTTTCAACCCGATACACCCCTGTCCAGGTGTTCGCCATAAAGCTGCCATGCAAACTAGAGCATCATCCCTTTCATATTGGGTTGTGTCTGCACTGAATATAGAGTACAGTATAACAAAATGACACCAGTGCCTAAGTGACAATGAGTCTCTGTCATTGAGAAGAATATCATGTGTACACCTCTAATTATGAATGCACCCAAAGTGTTTTAAGGAGGCAAATTCAGGATTTGGCCTTAGGGAGGAGGGAGCAAGAGGCAACCCTGTCATACTTGCTTCGGATTGTGTCATGAATAATCCTATTGTATCTGGATAGGTATAACCTGTTCCATCACGACATGGAAAGCCCTCAATGTGTAATATTATTAGAATCAGCCCTACCCCATTCCAAACCCATACACTGCAAGTCCCACCAAATACAACACACAGTGCTGATCCCTCATGAGAACTTCTGTGCAAATCCTCCCTGTTGTTGTTTTATTAGATTCATAGATTTACCCTTTAAAGAAAACCTGAACTGAAAATTAAAAGTCAAAATAAGCATACACAAGTCATACTTACCTCCGGTGTAGTCTACTCCTCAGTCTCTTTCTCCTCTCCTGTGTCCTGTTTGTCCACTGTGATCAATGGAATTCTCCGTCCTCCATTTTGAAAATGGCTCTTACCCCATAACATCTTTCTGGTCAGCACACTGTTAAACTGTAACATCGCCCACTTGAGCCATAGGGAAACATGGACACATCAGTTCTCCTCTCAGCTGTAACTGACAGCAACTGATATATTTCAGTTCTGACAAAATGTTGTCAGAACTGGAAGGGATTACTGTAAGAAGAAAATGGCGAGCTTCTGAGAGGAACTGATGGCAAGGTAACTATGTAATGTTCATTTGAAGTTACCTCACGTGTTTATTTTAAATAATTTTACTCAGTACAGGTTCTCTTTAAAGAGGAACTCCAGTGAAAATAATGTAATAAAAAAAGTGCTTCATTTTTACAATAATTATGTATAAATGATTTAGTCAGTGTTTGCTAATTGTAAAATCTTTCCTCTCCCCGATTTACATTCTGACATTTATCACATGGTGACATTTTTACTGTGGGCAGGTTATATAGATGCTCCTAGCTGTTTTGGCTGTTAGAGACAGCTGTAAACAGCCATTTCCTGTCTGTTAACATTGTTACATTGTGGCAGTTTGCCCAGAGTACCAAGGTACCAGAGCCTCTTGTGGGAAGGGTTTCATCACAAAATAAGCCATACAGTGCCCCCTGATGGTCTGTTTGGGAAATGCAATAGATTTGTCATGTAAAAGGGGGAATCAGCTACTGATTGGGATAAAGTTCAATTCTTGGTCGGAGTTTCTCTTTAATAACTGAACTATTAGCAATATTAAAAGGAACCTGAACCGAATAAAATAATTTAAAGTGGAACTCCAGGGAAAATAACGTAATGAAAAAAAGTGCTTAATTTTTATAATAATTATTTATAAATGATTTAGTCAGTGTAAAATCTTTCCTCTCCCTGATTTACATTCTGAAATTTCACGGGGACATCTTTACTGCTGACAGGTGATGTCTGTGGAAGGAGATGCTGCTTTTTTTGGTAGTTGGAAACAGCCGTTATTTCCCACAATACAATGAGGTTCTCATACAGGAAACTGTCAGGACCGTGGTCATGACATCACCCTGTGGGAGGGATTTCATCACAATATCAGCCATACAGACCACCCTAATGATCTATTTGAGAAAAGGTAAATATTTCTCATGGAAAGGAAGTATCAGCTACTGATTGGGAAGACGTTCAATCCTTGGTGACAGTCCCTCTTTGAAATAAACAAATGATGTACCTGCAAATGAATATTACATACCTCACCGTTAGTTCCTCTCAGAAGTTCAGTTATTTCTTCTAACAATAATCCCTTCCAGTTCTGACTAGATTTTGTCAGAACTGAAATATATGAGTTGCTGTCAGTTTTATATCAGTTGCTGTCAGTTATAACTAAAAGGACAACTGTTGTGCAAGATAATGTCCATGTTTCCCTATGGCGAAAGTGGGCGATATTACAATTTAACAAAGTGCTGACCCAGAAGCTGTTACAGGGTCATTGCCATTTTTAAAATGGAGGACAGAGAATTCCATCGGTCACAGTGGACAAACAGGATGCGGGAGAGGCGAAGATATTGATGAGTAGACTACATGGGAGGTAAGTATGACTTGTATATGTTTATTTTGACTTTTAATTTTCAGTTCAGGTTTGCTTTAAGTCATTTATTAAAACTGGGACATATTTCATTTTCAAGCTGTCTACCCAACAAACTACATAAAGTACAGGCCACATTTTATAAGATTAACGATTAAAAAAATATTTTTGAAAATGAAAGACTCAATGGTAGAAATGTAAATGATACGGTCAATTGAAAACATTTAAAACATCAATATTGAGTTACAACCGGTCAAAAAATATGGGTTAAAACACTGAAAAATAAGCATTATTTAAAGCAATTCACCCAACAGCATCGACAGTAGATTTTAACCTTTTAGTAGCCAATATATTTAAAGGCTTGCAGGTGCTCCAGGTCAATTTATTTTAGTACATTTATTTTATTTCTTATTTGTTACATTTCCTTGCTACTAATTAGTACTGATGTAATGTGTATTTATGGCCATCTGTCACTAGGGGGCAGTGTGAGACAATAACAGTGGAGTTTAGATTTCAGTTTCTATATAATTTGCTAGCAGAGAGACAGCAAAGCATTCCAAAAATCTACAGCACAAGTTAATTTTTTTTATACTATATATAAATACAGTGCAGGCACATCTCAAACTGACAGGCGCAATGCTTTAGTTTGCATGGCAGCATTATGGTGAACACCTGAGCCAGGGTGCATGTGGTTAACCACTTGAGGACCACAGTATTAAACCCCCCTAAAGACCAGGCCACTTTTTTGAGAATAGGCCACTGCAGCGTGAAGGCCTCGCTGCAGGGCCGTCCAACTCAGCACACCAGTGATCTCCCCTCCCCTTTTCGCCCCACCAACAGAGCTCTCTGTTGGTGGGGTCTGGTCGTCCCCAAATGTTTATTTATTTATTTTTTACAAATATTTATGTTTTTTTTTAAATACATTTACCTATTTATTTATTTTCACTAGCTCTATCCCCCCAGCCAGCCAATGACGGCGATCAGCTGTCATAGGCTTCAGCCTATAAGAGACGATCGTTCTCCTGTGTCCCAGGAGGACAGCTGTGTCACACGACTGTCCCCAGTACAGCACTGCCTTAGATCGCAGCGCTGTACAGCCTAATTAGACAGCGGTTTCCCCTAGAGATGAGCGTAATGACTTAATTACGATTTCGCGAAATTTCGCGTTATTAGTGTAAGTACGATTATGGCCATAAGTACATAATCGTAATGAAGAAGGATTTCGCGAAATTCCGCGTAAGCGTAATTTTCGCGTAGCTTTCGCATTACAGTGGGAATCGCGAAATTACGTTTGCCTTGCATGCAACCGTTTGTAAGCGTAGTTACATAACGTAATTTCGCGATAGTTCATATTACTGTAAGCGTTAATTTTCGCTTAGTTTTCGCGTTACGGTGGGTATCGCGAAATTACGTTTGCCTTGCATGCAAACGTTTGTAAACGTTCTCCTACAGAAACAACAACCCACAAAGTGAAACTAACATGGCTGCCAGATTATATACTAGGAGGGTGGGTCAAACTACAATTGGTTGTTTAGGATGTATCTCAAAAGAAGCCTGTAATATGATTGGACAATCTCCAATACCCAGACACTTTCCTGTGTCTAGTAATTACTATTATAAACGAAATTACTTTCATTTTCAAAATTAAAATGTATTTCTTTTTATAGCTAACAAGTAATTACGAAATTCGTGAAATTACGAAGAAATGCGAAATTATGTTATGGTTTAACGTGAAATTACGGTATAGTTGTACGTGAAATTACGTTATGAACGAAACTCGAAATTACGCGTTGAAAATTACGCTTACGGTATTATCAATTACGATTTTAATGGCAATTACGCTACCATAATTTCGCGCCGTAATAGCAAATTTTGCATGCGTAATTATAGTAACGCGAAATTTCGGCTCAACCCTAGTTTTCCCGTCTAACAGTCTCCAAGTGGCGATCGTCACTGGGAGACTGAAGGAGGAGCTCCGCCTTCAAAGCTGAGATGCGCGCGCAACGGCGCACGCGATCTTCTGCTAGCCCCATGGGAAGCCGTTCACCCCAATCGGCATGGAGCGGTCCTTTTGCAATCCTGCAGATACGCAGTGACATTGGCAAGAGTTCTAAAAGCTTACACAGCATGTGAGGCAGGATACTGTTGCCAGCACAATAATATCATTCACCAAATCATCCTCTCTTCAGGATTCAGCGAGCTGGCTAGACAATGGTTGTGTTACACCCTATTCAGAGAGCTATATGTCATTATTGATTTTGACCACTCCCTACTCGCAGCTCATAGTGAATAGATGTGTGTTTATATTACATTACACAATTCTGAAGATACTGATCATATTGAAATATGACATTGACAGATGAGACTTAATGAGATAGCTGTGCTGGCTTTTAGCATGAACCTTGCCCAGTCTAGTTACATCCAAGCTCCTGGCAAAATAGATTTTACTCCTGGAAAGTGTAAAATAGGGGTTAGTAGGTCGTTTGTGGTTCTATTGCTTTATGCGTCCCACTGGGGAGATTTTACCAGCACCCATGCTCAGATAAGGATTAAAGGTAACCAGAGAGGAATGAACACTAAAAATAGGAAAAGCTTTTATACATACCTGGGGCTTTTTCCAGCCCCATAAGCCTGGACCGCTCCTACACCGCCATCCTCGGCTTCCTCTATCGCCGGTACCGGGTCCCGTCACTTGCGGCGGACGCGACCAATTTTCCGCATGCACAGCGGCTCCCTCCATACCCTTACATTGCGCAGTATGCAGCCGCACACTTAAGGATATGAAGGGAACCCCTGTGATGCGGAAAATTGGCCGCGTGCTTACTCCGACTGGCCGAAAGTACGGGACCCAGTACCGCCGATACAGGCAGTGGCGGACGGCGGCGTGGGAGCGATCCAGGCTTATGGGGCTGGAGGAAGCCCCAGGTGTGTATAAAAGCTTTTCCCCCCAAACATATCTGGTTCTCTTTAACATTAAATGGGGTTCTAGGCAAGGAAGTGACTTTGGCTACCCTTTATGACTAGAGATGGCCCGAACAGTTCGCCGGAGAACTTGTTCGCGCAAACTTAGCTGGTTCAAGTTTGCGGTGAACCGCGAACACTTAGCGAGTTCGACCCGCCCCCTATACTACATCATTGGGCTAAACTTTGACCCTCTACAGCACCAGACACATGGCAGCCAATCAGGCTGCACTCCCTCCTGGAGCCTCCCCCCCCCCCCTAATAAAAGGCAGCAGTGTCAGTCATGTTCTCACTGCTGTATTAGTGAGAGAAGGGAGAAGACATTGGAGAGATAGGGAAAGCGATAGTTAGGAGGTCTGTTAGCTTGCTCCATGCTGGTATTTATGGTTGATGAAAAGCACCCCAAAACAGCTCTTTTGAGAGCTAATGTTCTTCTGATGTGTTTTTTGTGTGTGTGTGTGTGTGCCACTGACACTGCATATACAGCCCTGTCTGTCTGCTGTACTGTCAGGCCCAGCACATTCAGTGCATACCTTTCACTGCCTCTGTGTGACTGCACCTTGTATTCTACAATACCACCACCAGTCAGTGCATACCTTTTCCCTGCACCTGTGTGACTGCACAATCATATTATAGCAGCAGTCACTGCATACCTTTTCCCTGCCCCTGTGTGACTGCACAAGTGCATTATAGCAGCAGTCAGTGCATACCTTTTCCCTGCACCTTTGTGACTGCACAAGTGTATTATAGCAGCAGTCAGTGCATACCTTTTCCCTGCACCTGTGTGACTGCACAATTGTATTATAGCAGCAGTCACTGCATTCATTTTCCCTGCACCTGTGTGACTGCACAATTGTATTATAGCAGCAGTCACTGCATACCTTTTCCCTGCACCTGTGTGCACCTGTGTGACTGCACAATTGTATTATAGCAGCAGTCAGAGCATACCTTTTCCCTACACATGTGTGACTGTGCAATTGTATTATAGCAGCAGTCACTGCATACCTTTTCCCTGCACCTGTGTAACTGCACATTGTATTATACCACCAGCAGTCACTGCATACCTTTTCACTGCACCTGTGTGACTGCACATTATATACCAGCAGTCACTGCATACCTTTTCACTACACCTTTGTGACGGCACAATTGTATTATAGCAGCAGTCAGTGCATACCTTTTCCCTGCACCTGTGTGACTGCACAATTGTATTATAGCAGCAGTCACTGCATACCTTTCCCTGCACCTGTGTGACTGCACAATTGTATTATAGCAGCAGTCACTGCATACTTTTTCCCTGCACCTGTGTGACAGCACAATTGTATTATAGCAGTAGTCATTGCATACCTGTGTAACTGCACATTGTATTATACCACCAGCAGTCATTGCATACCTTTTTACTGCACCTGTGTGACTGCACATTATATACCAGCAGTCACTGCATACCTTTTCACTGCACCTTTGTGACTGCACAATTGTAATATAGCGGGAGTCAGTGCATACCTTTTCACTGCACCTGTGTGACTGCACAACTGCACGCGCGGACGAGCGATGACGTGTCGGCATCGAGCCACTGGCTCGATAACGGTGGACTATCTAGCCGTGTATGCCCAGCATAAGGAACAAGTTAGGGTTAGGCTTAGACTATGTTTATTTGGTAGTTCTATAAAAGAAATGAGTATTGCCAGAAAATATATCTATCCAAATTGTGTAAAGTTCAGTTGAACAGCTCAGATGTTTGCGGGTCATAACATATCAAACCCAAAGACCACAGAAGTCAATGGAGAAAAAAAAATCTGTTTTGAGGGTTTTTCTTGGGAGTGTGGAGGGGACCTGCATCAAGTTAATATCAAGTTAATCAAGTTAATATGATACAATGGCAAGAAAGGTTCTCCATATATTTGAATGCTTTCGATCATCACTGCCACCATCAGGAAAGACTTTGCACAAGTACCTTGAGTAACTTTCTCCTGTCTGGTGGGATGGGATGCAGTTGGCCAGTGTGGTCTTGTAGCATGGATCTGAGAGGGCTGGCAGAAGGATTTTGGAAGGATCATCTTAAATAAGGTAGAAGATTCCTGATGTTGGTTCCAAAAGAAATAAAAATGAAAAAAAAAATGAAATAAAGCTTACACTTCTAAAATGTTTCTTCTTTTTCTTATTCAAATATATATGTATTTGTTGAAAATTTGGATAGTAGGAGGCGCCCAATTCCAAAAATATATGTGTAAAAGGACTGAGTATGTTCAGTTTTTGGTTTTAAAGTGGACCCAAATAAAAATACAAGATGTCAGAAATGAAATCTATTTTATAAATTATAATAATAAATAGCAGCCTTTTTTCAGCTGCATGATGACAAATATAAAATATTTTACATTTATTGGAGGAACCCCTCCCTTCCTTTCATATTGCAGGGACAGAATACGGCAGACTGGTGGAGGAGATGGTGTCCAGCAAAGGAGGAATTACTAATGGCTGCCTCCTGTGTAACCCTAGTTATGCAAAGTGAAGGGTGAAAAGCATGCACTGAAATGCTCATAGGCTTGAAGGAGTGTTTATTTATCTTTGCATGTGTCAGAGTGGTGCAACTAAATATTTTGAATTAAAAATGTTTGGTTTGGGTCCGCTTTAAGGAAAAAAAACGATCAAATTAAACCAAAATGTTATATTACTATAAAAAGTTTTTTTCTTTATGTAGTGAATTCATTAAGCACAGTGACAACGTGTTTCTCGGCGTAAGCCGCTTCCTCAAGTCAAATACGTGGCGGCACGGGATCTGGTAGAAACGAGGCGCCTGTATACTCTATAAATGTATTCATGCTTATTTATCTATTACTTAATTTAATTGGTGGGACTCACAGGGGCACATCTGAATATCTAAATGGGGGGCATTTGGATATCTATGGGGGGGGGGGGGGTCACATTTGGCTATCTATAGGGGGAGGGGGCACATCTGGCTATCCAAACAGAATTTGTACATTTGGCTCCGCCCATGACCAAGCCCACATTCTGATGTGTGCCCATGCCCATTTTTGAACAAGACTGTCCACCAGAGGGGGTGCAAAAACTGCCTTTGCCCCCGGAGCTGAAAACCCTTGCTACGCCTCTGATAAAGGCTGCGCATAGCATGGGACTGAGCCTGCAGCTGATGGAAAGGTAGACAAAAAAAAATAAGAGACAGCTGCTGTAAATGGAGAGCCAAATGTACATGGGTGAGGGGGCTGCTAAAGATGGAAGGGTGGGGAGGGGGGAATGCGCGCCGCATACATTTAAATAGGTGGCACAGTAATTTGGGTGATGGGAAATGATTGGCCGCAAGTAGAATATCGGTAAAATTTCTATTAGTTCTGATGTTTTACTATTGCCTAACCCACTTCTCACTTGAATTGAAATTGAAAATCACTATTAATGCCTAACCCTAATCAACCCTCGTTGCATTATCTGTCGATATCAGCGTTGCCGTTGCCACAAAACACCTCCTCCGCAGGGGTCAAGTTGGGCGTGAACGTGGGTGGACAACGTCCACCTGCTTTTTTCAGAGGGTGGACATCGTCCACCCTAGCATCTATAGTGGAGGGAGAGAGCGCAGTGAAGGGGGAGCTGTGGGGACAACGGTGGGGAAGGGGGGACGTCTCCCCTTCCCTCACCTTAGGGCTCCCACTTCCTTACTCTCCCCTCCAGAACTAAAATGTGCGGGTGGCTGGCAGCGGGCGGGACTAGACCTCCAGGATTAGACCCTACTCCTCCGTTGATATCCGCACTGCCTGTAAATGTTATTTAGCGGGCACCACCTGTGCCCAAATTAAACAGTGGCCGCTGCTATAGCATCAATCAGCATTGAGGTTTATGTGGTGTCCTGTCCACTTCACCGGATACCGCCTGCGCCCAAATTACCTGCTTAAAAGCAGTGTCATATCCAGTTTCAGATGGGGAAGCAGGGGCGTAACTAGGGAGGAGCAGCCCCTGCAACTGGAAGGGAGCCCAGAGGTGTGGGGGTGGCCAACTACTAACCTTATCCTTCTCTGATAGTCCAGATCAAGTGTTCTTGTGGCTACACGTTATGGGTGTGAAGATCCTGATGGCCACATTTATTTTATGACCCTTGTGAGGTGGGTCCCCAGGCTGTGAGGGTCACCGAGAAGTGGAAAAAGAAGGGTTGTGATCATTAAGGGGCCCTATCAAAGTTTTGCTGGAGGGCCCCATGATTTGTAGTTATGCCCATGTTGGGGCAGGTGGGGGGGATCTCTCTCTGTCTACTCTGTTATGTCGTGTTTTAGGACATGTTGGAGATGTTGGAGAACTTCCAATGCTGTACTCTGAAAGCCAGAGCTTCGGGGACCTGCTTTAGGTTGTTGTACACAGAAATACTGAGTCAGGGAATTACCATTCCATGGGCGCCTCCTTTATTGCTGCATAACTACCCACCAGCAAGAAATAAATCTTTCACATGTTCTAATAAACGATCCATCATTTCTACAATATGGTAATTAGCGATGAGTGAATTGCTGAGATCAGAATAACTAACACTTGAAAACAGCAAAGTCTTCGTCTTCTTGAAGGAACATCTCATCTGAAACTTCTCTGCAAAGAGCTGCCAGGCATGTTGAGTCAAAGATAAACTACAGACTACGGTGGAGACTGAAGGAGAACGCTTAACCACATAGCATGACTCCGTGTTGTGTCATATTCTCCCTGGCACTGAGGAGGGTGAAACATTCTGATAAATCTGTGGTCTGGCACCTTTTCAGTTCAGCTTTTCTGTCTATCAGCATTGGCTCTTCATCTCTACCCAGAATGCCACATTAGCAGTGACAGATAGAGCATGAAGAGGATAGAAGCCATTGTTAGAGGTAGAGAAAAATGGAAGCAGTAGATTTGGGCGCATGAGACAAGTAGACAAAAAGGGCGCCCCATTCACTTCCATTATAAATATCGTTTAATGGGCGCTGAACAGGGAAAAAAAGGCGCCGGAGATTTTTAAGGATTTATAACGGCGCCCGGAGATTTTTAAGGATTTATAACTATGTTTGTGATGATTTAAGTTTACAAAATGAGCCCGTGACGAATAACGTTTATGAAGATACTAAATCACTATTTCTAAAACATTTCTAAAACATTATTATCCACCCAAAAAAATAATTTACATTTTTTTCTTTACATTTTTTATTTATTAATGTCTGTAAAACATTATTATCCATAGGGGGTTTTAGGTTTAGGCACCAACAGGGGGGTCTTAGGTTTAGGCACCAACTGGGGGGTCTTAGGTTTAGGCACCAACAGGGGGGTCTTAGGTTTAGGCACCAACTGGGGGGTCTTAGGTTTAGGCACCAAGTGGGGGGTCTTAGGTTTAGGCACCAACAGGGGGGCCTTAGGTTTAGGCACCAACTGGGGGGTCTTAGGTTTAGGCACCAACTGGGGGGTCTTAGGTTTAGGCACCAACAGGGGGGTCTTAGGTTTAGGCACCAACAGGGGGGTCTTAGGTTTAGGCACCAACTGGGGGGTCTTAGGTTTAGGCACCAACTGGGGGGTCTTAGGTTTAGGCACCAACAGGGGGGTCTTAGGTTTAGGCACCAACAGGGGGTCTAGGGGTTAGGGATAGGTACAGGGAGGGTTTTTAATAAACGTAAATATAAGTTTCACTTTACAAATAGGGAAGATTAACGTTTTAAGAATTGCCGATCTCATACACATTATTTAGTGATTTATAAATTCTTAAAACACTATTTATAAACGAAATTCTACACAATATTTCTATAAACAATATTTTCCATTTATCGTTTATACCACGCGCCCTTTTTTCCCGACGCCCTTTTCGTACGTACGCGAGAAAAATCACTAGAAGGTCAGAGGCAAATATAGCCCAAAATGTCATTTTCAGGGCTTCCACGTCAAAATATAAATTTTCGATAGTAATACAATGGGTTTGGAATGAATCAGGGAAAAAAGCGCCGCTAAAAATGGTGCCGTTATAGGTGGCAATAGTAAATCCACGATTAGCTGTAATGAACAGTAATTATGGCTCCCGATAAATAGCGCCCAGTGCAGGGCCGGATGTACCATAAGGCACTGTAGGCACGTGCCTACAGGCGCCAGATGATGAAAAGGCGGCTCACTCCCCTCCTCAAGCACCTCCCTCCCTCCTTCCCTATGAAGAGTCCTAATGAGACAGTAAATGAGAGTTTACTCACCCTGCTCTTGGCATTCCACTGACCATATCTCCCTTAGTCAGGGGCACCTCTAGCTACTTATTACTGCAGTTCCTCTAGCCCATACATGTCAAACTCCGGCCCGCAGGCCAAATTTGGCCCTTAGAGCCATTAAATTTGGCCCTTAAGTGGTTTCCCCACTTTGCATTATATTTGGCCCACTCTAGAGTCTAGACCACCAGGGAAGTGATATTGGAGGTGAAGCCCTAGAACACCAGGGAAGCCATATGGGGGAGATAGGAGGAAAGCAAAAAACACCAGGGAACTGTATAGGGGGTGGTGGAAGTCTCTTAGACACCAGGGAATTGTATAGGGGAGGAAGAACCACTAGACACCAGAGACCTTTATAAGGGAGGAAAGTGGCCAGTAGAGATTGAGGTTGGCCCGCGACTAGTTCACAGTCTACAATTTGGCCCGCGACTAGGTCCCAGTGTACAATTTTAGCCCACTTTGTATCTGAGTTTGACACCCCTGCTCTAGCTACTTAATACTTGGGGGAACCTCCAGCTACTTAATATGGAGGGTACCTCTGGCTACCTAATACTCTGGGGCACCTGTAGCTGCCTATGACAGGAATGGGAAATAAGGGAGAAGTTACAGCTGGGACAGCCAACACACTTGCGGTGCAGTTCGATGGGGGTTTGCAGGTTCATGGAGGGTGAAGTCTAATGTGCCAGGACATCTGTGCCTATAGGCTCCTGTGAGGTACATCCGGGCCTGACCCAGTGCCCTCTATTTATTGAGCTCATAATTACTGTTAACTGCTGCTAATTGCAGATTTTACTATTAAGGTTAGGAAGGAGGAAGGGGAGTTAAGGATAGGCATGGATGGTGGTCAAGGGTTAGACATGATGGGGGGGGGGGGGTTGGTCAAGGGTCTTACGGTTAGGCATAGGTAAAGGGAGGGTTCAGTGTGAGAGTAGGCAGGGGCGTTATTATACGTTACCTGCTCCCGGCGATCGTGTCTCCTCCACTTCCTGGTTAGTTTGCAAGTGTCCTGCAGCAGGGCCGGGCCGAGGCATAGGCTGGAGAGGCTCTAGCCTCAGGGCGCAGTGTAAGAGGGGGCACAGAATTCATTCAGCTGTCATTCCTAATTGTGTTTGAAGCAGAAAGAAATAAGAAAAGGGGATACATGGCAGTGACTGCAAGCCAGATAACTACATATTAAGGTGTTGGGGAGGTTGTGGGCCCTGTGGCGCCTCTTAGCCTAATAGCAATCAGTGTGTGACAGCTGGGGTGGCAGGGATGGAGGGGCGCACTTTGGTGTCTCAGCCTTGGGTGCTGGAGGACCTTGTCCCGGCTCTGTCCTGCAGCTAGCCAATCACAATGTAGCTTCAGTCCCCGCATGGTAATTGGTTGGCTGCAGGAAGTTTGCAAACTAACCACAAAGTGGAAGAAGCACGATCCCCGGGGAAGGCAATCTATAATGCTTCTGCTTAGGTTAAGTCATAGTAAAATATCAGTAGAATATTGGTAATCTTATCGATATTCTACTCCTGCGCTATTTTTGTTCTGCGTCTTTTTTATAAGTATCTGGTTTGGAAACCCCTGACCACTGCCGTTTTACAGAGATCTAGTGACAAGACCATGCTATAGAGACCAAATGACCACACTTGCTTGTTACAGAAGACTGAATGACCGCATGAGTGACAGAGGCATGCTACAGAGACCAAGTGATCTCTTGTGCATGTTACTAAGTGATCACAAGACCAAGTTACAAAGACTGAGTGACAGAGCCATGCTAAAGAGTCCAAATTACCTCATTTGCATGTTACAGAGACAAATTGAGCATAAGACCAAGTTACAGAGACAGGGTGACAGAGCCATGCTAAAGAGACCAAGTGATCTCTTTTGCATGCTACAGAGACTGAGTGACCACAAGACCAAGTTACAAAAACGGAGTGACTCAGTCTATCATCTTTTCACCAATATCCAGAGCTTACAGTTGAAGAAGATTGTGCAGCGCAGTGCTGGAGCAGTACTGTAACTACCAAGGGTGAAGGTTGAATGATGGATTCTGGAATTCTGGAATTTTATGACAAGGTGCACTGAAGTCAATGAGGAAATTATTTTTGCTATTCCCTTCTAATGGCCAACTTTGGCAAGCTACTTCTAGAACACTCAGATGATGCACAGGGAGAATAAATGCAAGACTGTAAACCTGCAGGGCAAGACTGCTAACTACTTAGCAACCATATTGCTCAATATACAGTACAACATGACCTTTGTTTTACATTAAAAAACGATTCCATCATATTGAACAACTAACGTTAATATATCTTTTTACCTGGAAAAAATGGAGAAGGTTGGCTGGAGTGGACTGAGGATACTCCACAAGTGTGTTTTTTGGCATTAGCCAAAAATTCTTGCAGATGTAAAGACTGGGACCCACTAGAGCAGCATTTTGTGCAACATTTTGTGGATCGCCAACTCCAAAAAATGTTTTGCCAACGGATTTAAATGGTGGGGAACCCACTAGAACAATTGCAATTAGGGTTAATCACAATGGCAGGATATGCAGCATTTTGAGCATGCTTGCACTCAATGCTATGTATTTGAAAAGCAATTTTGCAGCAATTTGGAGGATGAACGTTTTGATGAATTTTAAATAAAGTTAATTATACTTACCGCCTGTCCAGATGTTCAGCTTCCTCTCGTAGCCTCACCCCCTAGCAGAAAAGGTCACAGGTGCTTCTCTGATTGGTCCTAGAGAAGCAATTATGATCTCTTACATTTGGGGGCGGGGCTAAAGATGGAAGCCAGACTTTCAGACACCTGGTAAGTATAATAAAGTTTCTTTAACAAAAAAAAAAAAAGAAGCACTAATCGGAAGCTTTGTCCAGTTACCTGTACAGCGTTTCAAATCATAGCAAAACGTGGTTGCAATCACCTTAGGACACAGCACTGGCATGATTTAAAAGCACTGCAGCCTTGTGGGTTCCAGCCCTGAGACTGTGGGTTGAGGAGGTGGTAAGGGGTAAGTGGCATCAAATGAGGGCATGTTTAGAACATTGGGTCTTCAATGTGATGATTTTTTTTTCTAAGGCAGGAGGCAATTAAACACATTCATGCATGGGATCTGTTACAAAAAGACCACATGTTAAGCTTGGCATCTTATACAACCAATCTTTCACGAATGTGACTACATTAAATCGATTTCTGAATGTTTGCAATAGGTTCCTGCACACTTGCATATCAATGTAGTTCTTTGTGTGCACTAAGCCTGAATAAGCTGAACTCAAGCAACCAAAAAGCACTGTGCCTAAGAAAACCAAGAACTTTGGGTGTTAGTGAGGTAGACATTCTTTGGAGATGACACAATATAATTAATACTCTTGATCTTGCTGAACACACACCTGTAGAGAACCTCTCCCTAATTGTCTTCTAATGCTTGTCAAGGCTCCAAAACATGGGAAGATGACTGTGAAGAGTAGCTTCAGGGGAAACTCTTCAATTGTACAGCTGCGCTTGTTATCTGGGAGTGCTCAGTGGCTTCCTGCAAAGCATTGAGGATGTTAACTTTGTATACTAGACTTATCTTTCCAGTGGCATTACTAAAAATGATGGGGTGCCATGGCAACACTTTGCTTTAGATGGATGTCCCAGCTAGAAGTGGACAATGGGCGCCTTCCTCTAGGTGTCCGTGTGCAGTGACTACACAACGCGTTTCGGCGTATCCACGCCTTCGTCAAGTGTCCTTGACGAAGGCGTGGATACGCCGAAACGCGTCGTGTAGTCACTGCACATGGACACCTAGAGGAAGGCGCCCATTTTCCACTTCCAGCTGGGACATCCATCCACTGCAGGCCACAGAGGAGGAACAGGTTGCCACCCTTGGTTGTCTTGTCGGGCTCTTGCCCACTATATGCCTATCATTTATTGTCTTCTAGTAAGTGTTTTTAATAATTTGCGTGTTCGAGGAATAAATAACTTTAATGCACTACGGAGCGCACCTTTTGCTTTTTTTCTAAATTAAAAAAAGATACATTTCTATAACAATACATTTCAAAACTATAATTTACAAAATTATGATTTACAAAATGATGATTCTCAAAACTAATTTCAAAACAATAATTTTCAAATCAGGACTGACTGATTCCTCTCTGAATCAATTTCAATCAGAGATGAATCAGTTGTTTGGGACCGTTGACATCCATTTTAGCTTATAGTTGTTGTTATGGAGGACTCTGCTACCAGTGGTTGAAGATGGTTCCCCAAAGTGGAGAGAAGCACAGAGCCCCCTTGAGGGATGACGGACCATCATTCCTAGTCGGAATCGGCAATAAATGATTTGCTGACAGTGACCATCACATCACAGAAGATCAGGGAATGCTGCAATGTGGGACTGGTTTTAGAGATACTGTACAAGTAATGCTGGTCAAGCAGAAGCCTGAGGTCTGGACAGAAGACTATCAGGCATAGTCAAAGTCATAAGCCAAATCCAGGGCAGATAGCTAGAAGACATAGTTGAGATCACAGGCCAAGGCCAGGGCCATGGCCAGCCTTTGACCTGAGCGACCGGAGTGGTCCCTCAGGGCGCAGGCTCCCAGGGGTGTGCACATACATTAATCTACTCTGGACTGGCCCTGGCCACATTTCTACCTGACTGCGGACTCCGAGACCATCTGTGGCTGCTGCGAGTAGCTCCGCCTCCGCCCCCCTCAGTCCCGCTAAGGATGAAGGGGGCGAAGACTCCAGGAACCTGCTGCTGCCTCTTACCCCTCGCTCACAGGCGATGTCTGATTGGATGGCTCAGCCTGCTTCAGTGGGGGATGCAGACTGCTCCGGAGCTGCGCTGCCTCAAATCAGATACTTGTCACTCCTGAGTCCTGGCCATCTTCTGTCCCCAGCTACACAGTGGACAAGTCAAGCAGAAAAGTAAGATTCCCGAACAGCCTCCCAGTTGGGGAAGGGGGGCAGTCAGGGCTGCCTATATATACACTTAAGGGGGATCTGCATATATACACTATAAGGGGGATCTGCCTATATATATATACTAAAGAGGGGATCTGCCTATATACACTAAAGGAAGGGAGGGATCTACCTATACACACTTAAAGAGGAACTCCAGTGAAAATAATGTAATAAAAAAAGTGCTTCATTTTTACCATAATGATGTATAAATGATTTAGTCAGTGTTTGCTCATTGTAAAATCTTTCCTCTCCACGATTTACATACTGACATTTATTACATGGTGACATTTTTACTGTGGGCAGGCTATGTAGCTGCTCCTAGCTGTTTTGGCCGTTAGAGACAGCTGTAAACAGCTATTTTCTGTTTGTGAACATTGTTACATTGTGGCAGTTTGCCAAGAGCACCGCGGTCCTCAGAGCTTCTTGTGGGAGGGGGTTCACCACAATATCAGTCATACAGCGCCCCCTGATGGTCTGTTTGTGAAAAGCAATATATTTCTCATGTAAAAGGGGGTATCAGCTACTGATTGGGATAAAGTTAAATTCTTGGTTGGAGTTCCTCTTTAAGGAGGGGGGGGGGGGGGATCTGTCTACATACACTAAAAGGGGGATCTGCCTATATACACAAAAGGGGGGTATGGGATCTGCCTATATTTCACTAAATGGGGGGATGGGATCTGCCTATATACACAAGGGGGCGGGGGGATATCTTCCTTTATACACTATAATGGGTACAAGACAAGACAAGACAAATAACAATTATATTGCGCTCTCTCCTTGCGGACTCAAAGCGCCAGAGCAGAGCAGCAGCCACTAGGGCGCGCTCTATTGGCAGTAGCAGTGTAAGGGAGACTTGCCAAAGGTCTCCTACTGAATTAGTGCTGGCTTACTGAACAGGCAGAGCCGAGATTCGAACCCTGGTCTCCTGTGTCAGAGGCAGAGCCCTTAACCATTACACCATCAGCCAACTGCTGGGTATCAAAGTATATACCCTAAAGAGGGGGAACCTGATAGTACTTTTTCACCAACTTTGAGGTACTTTTTCAATTGCTAAAATGCTGAAAGTTATTTTAAAGCGAAAATGAAAATGATCTCCTAGTAGATAGCTCAGGAGAAAAGGGGAATTGCATATGGGCTGTGTATGTGCGTGTATGTGTGTGTGTGCGCGTGAAAAGGATGAATGGGGGGGCACCAAAATCTGGTTCTGCTCATGGCGCTCTGAAACCTAAGGCCACTCCTGGCCAGGGCTACAAGATAGCAGGTGTAATCAAGGTCACAGGCTGAGATCAGGGCAGGTAGACACAGGCCCAAGTCACGAGTTCAACAGTCCTGTAGTGAAGTGGCACACACTACCAATCAACGGGCACTTGGACACAATCATTTTTTCAGGCCTTATGTCTGCTTGCCTAGATAAAGTGGGACTCTTTGTGGCCCCTGGTAGATATGTGCACATGTCTCCAGCCACGATCATAAGACCACAGACAATGGCACACATACACAGAATCGTGAGGACTCTATGGCAGGAATGTGGATGGGTAAAGTTGACATTATTAATCCATTCTGGATTTCAGAGATATGGGATACCTACATAGGACATAACTCCTTTACATTAGTACTGGGTTACTCCACGTCTGTTATATCCTATACACTGCGTTGCAGATTATGCAAATTGTATTCAAGTGTCATGAAGATTAAATATTTCAATCTCGTAAACCTCTGATAATTAGTTTGCCAGGTGAGCCCGATTAAAGGAAAAACTACTAAAAAAAAGGTGTTCCACATTATTAAGCAGAACGCCATTTTCAAGCAATATGAGAAAGAAAAATTATCTCTCTGCTGACGAAAACTGAAATAGTTGAATGACAAGGTATGAAAACCTTTATATTTCACGAAAAACTAAGCTTGATCATCGTACTGTTAAAGAAGTTTTGTAGCTGACTCAGTGCTGGGCCGAAATTACGCATGAGCGTAATTACGTATCGTAATTCAATGTAAATTTACGCGTAAGCGCTACGCGTAACTTACGGTCTTACGCGTAAGTATTTACGCGTAAGCAGTTAAGTGGTATCGTAATTACGCTGTCTACCGTAATTGCTAGGTATGCATAATTTTACGAAGACTTACACGTAATTTTCCGCGTAATTACTAACGTAAAAACTCCCCTTTTCTAAGAGTAGCCAATCAGTCAACATCCTAAGCAAACAATAGTATCTCCTCCCGCTCTTCAGTATATAAGCGTACGTTTTGACGCATACGAATGATGTGTACGCAATAGCTGTCACATTGACGGTTATTGCGTACACATCGGGGAGGCTATTCTGACATCCTGCAAAATAAATTTAATCACAAACTCTCCAAAATCAGAAAAGTTCAATGGATGCAACTATTGTGAAGCTACTATCAAATAAGGGGTTCTACTTGACCTGTCCTGTGTTCATATGTAACTTCACCTGTTAACCTCCCTAGCGTTCTGGACGAGCTAGGCTCGTCCAGAGACGCCGGAGGTGACCACTCAGGCCCCGCTGGGCCGATTTGAATAATTTTTTTTAAAACACGCAGCAAGCACTTTGCTTGCTGCGTGCCTTACCCGATCGCCGCTGATCCGCCGCTACCCGCCGCAATAGAGCGCCCCCCCAGCCAAGACCCCATGCGCTGCCTGGCCAATCAGTGCTAGGCAGCGCTGAGGGGTGGATCGGGTCTCCCTGTGACGTCACGATGATGCTGACGTCGATGACGTCACGACGTGCGTCGCCATGGCGACGGGGGAAGCCCTCCGGGAAATCCCGTTCAGAACGGAATTTCCGGACGGGCCATTGCGCCTGCAGCGATCGGAGGGGTGGGAGGGACGCCGCAGGGAGGGGGGAATCATGTAGCTAGCGCTACTAAACTAAAAAAAAAATATGTGCAAAAAACGTTCCCGCGGCCGCGGAATCAGAACGCCAAGCAGGTTAAGTAGAGATGGCCCGAACCTTCGATTTTCGGTTCACCAACCACGAACGCGAACTTCCGAACCGCGAACGTGAACCGCAATAGACTTCAATGGGGAGGCGATTTTTGAAAACTAGAAACAACGGGAAAGATACAGGCAGCCCACCTCACGCTTGGGCTTGGCGGGGGGAGGAGCCGATGACAGCGAGCGAGAGTAGGGTGGCCGCAGGCAGCCATAAATACACAGTGTGTGACTGCGTCGCACTCGCAGAGCCTCTCAACCTGAGTCAGTCCAGAGACTAGCAGACTCGCAGGCAGCCAAAGCCAGCCAGGAGCAAGCCCATGGAAGAGGGGTAGGAATGGGGTATCACATGCATGCGTAAAGAGGTGGAAGGTGTGGGTGTGATTAGGCAGGACATGGGTGTGGTTATGTGGTTGGGCGCGGTTAATTTAACCACTCCCATAGGCGCCAGAGAAAATCTTGCACCCAGGTGCCAGGCACCCCAGGCTCACCCCTGCCTGGACCATGTTGGTGGTGGCGGAGGAGAAGGCAGTCAAGCGGCCTGCAGGCAGAGGTGCTGTGTGGGGAGCGACTTAGTCTTGGGGCAGGCAGTCACACGGTGTGCAGGCAGAGATGCTGTGTGGGGACTGACTTAGTCTTCGGGCGGGCAGTAGCCCTCCAGGATCCATGCCTCATTTATTTTGATAAAGGTGAGATACTGAACACTTTTGTGACTTAGGCGACTTCTCTTCTCAGTGATAATGCCTCCAGCTGCGCTGCAGGTCCTTTTTGACAGGATGCTTGAGGCAGGGCAAGACAGAAGTTAGATGGCAAATTGGGACAGCTCTGGCCACAGGTCAAGCCTGCGCACCCAGTAGTCCAAGGGTTCATCGCTGCTCAAAGTGTCTACATCCACACTAAAGGCCAGGTAGTCGGCTATCTGCTGGTCCAGGCGTTGGTGGAGGGTGGATCCGGAAGGGCTAAGGCGAGGCGTTGGACTAAAGAATGTCCGCATGTCCGACATCACCATAAGATCGCTGGAGCGTCCTGTCCTTGCCTGCATGGATATGGCAGAAGGATTACTGGCAGTGGTACCTTTATTGTGTTGTGCTGTGACATCACCCTTAAACGCATTGTAAAACATAGTGGCCAGCTTGTTCTGCAAGTGCTGCATCCTTTCTGCCTTCTGGTGATTTGGAAACATCTCCGCTACTTTGTGCCTATACCGAGGGTCTAGTAGCGTGGCCACCCAGTACAGCTCATTCCCCTTGAGTTTTTTATACGGGGGTCCCTCAACAGGCTGGACAGCATGAAAGACACCATCTGCACAAAGTTGGATCCAGACGTACTATCCATCTACTCTTGCTCTTCCTCAGTGACATCAGGTAAGTCCTCCACCTCCCCCCAGCCACGAACAATACCACGGGAACATTGAGCAGCACAAGCCCCTTGCGACGCCTGCTGCGGTTGTTCTTCTGCTGCCGCCTCCTCCTCCAAAGAAACAACTTCCTCATCATCCGAGTCTGACTCCTCTTCCCCACACGACTCCTCCTCCTCCTCCTCCCCCCTCTGTGCTGCCGCAGGTGTTGAGGAAACATATGGTTCTGATGAGAATTGATCCCACAACGCTTCCTCCTGTAACTGTTCCTGTTCACGCTCCTCCACAGCTTGATCCACCACTCTACGCATTTCACGCTCCAGGAAGTAAGCGTATGGGATCAAGTCGCTGGTGGTGCCTTCACTGCGACTCACCAGGTTGGTCACCTCCTCAAATGGCCGCATGAGCCTGCATGCATTTCGCATGAGTGTCCAGTTGTTGGGCCAGAACATCCCCATCTCCCCAGAGTGTGTCCTTCTACTGTAGTTGTGGAGGTACTGGGTGACGGCTTTCTCCTGTTCTAGCAGGCAAGAGAACATAAGGAGGGTCGAATTCCAGCGAGTCTGTCTATCGCAAATCAGGCGTTTTACCGGCAACTTGTTTATCCGCTGAATATTGTCAAAGCGTGCCATAGCCATGTAAGACCGCCTGAAATGCCCACACAACTTCCTGGCCTGCTTTAGGACGTCCTCTAAGCCTGGGTACTTTGACACAAATCTTTGAATGACTAGATTCAGCACATGTGCCATGCACTGTACATGTGTCAGCTTTCCCAAATTCAAAGCAGAAATGAGATTGCTGCCGTTATCACACACCACGTTGCCGATCTCCAGCTGTTTGTTAAGAGCAGCCAGGAGAGCTGCTCCAGTGTGACTCTCCGCTTTGAGGCAAGACATGTCTAAGATGGCGTGACACCATCATACCTGGCATGCAGCATAGGCCCTGGGGAGCTGGGGCTGTGTAGCTGGAGAGGAGATCGCAGCACCAGCAGAGTTGAACTGCCACTTAGCCAAGGAGGAGGAGGATGACGACAGCGAAGAGGATGTAGCAAGAGGAGAGAAGGTGGCAGGAGGCCTGCCTGCAAGCCGTGGAGGTGTCACAACTAGGTCCGCTGCACAGCCACGTACTCCCTGCTTGCCAGTGGTCACCAGGTTGACCCAATGGGCTGTGTAAGTAATGTACCTGCCCTGACCGTGCTTGGCAGACCAGGCATCCGTGGTCAGATGGACCCTTGACCCAACGCTGTGTGCCAGAGATGAGACCACTTGCCTTTCAACTTCACGGTACAGTTTGGGTATCGCCTTTCTTGAGAAATAATTGCGGCCTGGTATCTTCCACTGCAGTGTCCCAATGGGCACAAATTTTCGGGAGGCCTCACAGTCCACCAGCTGGTATGGTAACAGCTGGCGAGCTAACAGTTCCCCAAGCCAGCTGTCAGACACTGGGCAAGGGGGTGACTGGCAG
Organism: Hyperolius riggenbachi; assembly: GCF_040937935.1. Lineage (NCBI taxonomy): Eukaryota > Metazoa > Chordata > Amphibia > Anura > Hyperoliidae > Hyperolius > Hyperolius riggenbachi. The sequence continues at coordinate 35,095,317 of NC_090657.1, read as the reverse complement.
ACATTGGCTTCTTCCGCTCAAAGATTTCCCTCACTGACACCTGGCTGCTGCTGTGGGCAGAGGAGCAGAAACTGCTCAAGGTGAGAGGCAGAGTGGAAGAGGGTGGCTGCGATTGTGAACGTGCAAGGGAGAAAGCAGTTAAAGATGATGCACCTGAAGGAGGAAGAGGAGAAGGAGGGTAGCTTTGCTTTTGTGTGCTGCTTTTCCTCAGGTGGTCTTCCCATTGCCATGTGTGCCTTTTCTCCATGTGCCTTCGTAAGGCAGTTGTCCCTACGCGGGTGTTGGCCTTTCCACGGCTCAATTTTTGGCGGCAGAGAGAACAGATGGCATTGCTCTGATCTGAGGCAGACACACAAAAAAATGTACACACCGCTGAGCCCAGGGGTGATGGCACTATGGTGGCGTCAGCAGCTGACGTTGAAGGGCATGTTGGCTGGCTGTCCATAGGTGGCGATATATGGAGCTGGACACTGCCACCAGCTGTTTCTGAGGACGAGCTCCCCCTGCTTCTTTCAGGAACTTGTCTCCTCCTACTCCTCTCTGACTCCCCCTCTGAACTGTCCCCCTGTTCATCTCCTCTATTGGGAACCCACGTGAGATACGTATCATCATAATCATCATCATCATCATCCTCCCCAGCTTTGCTTGTATCAGACACCTCCAAAACTGCACCAACAGCAGGTACTTCATCCTCCTCCTCCTCCTCACACCTTACGTCCATAGTGTCACCTAACTCAGACATATGAGGTGGTGTAACTTGCTTAGCGCCTTCATCTTGTTGTAACAATAATGGCTGTGAAACAGTTACTTTCCCACCAAATAACTCCTGCGAAGTTCAAGTGTCAAATTCAGCGGATGTGGTGCTTGTAGTAGCAGTGGTGGCTGTGGAAGATGAGGTGTTCTGTGTTAAATAGTCAACCATGTCCTGACAATCTTGGGAGTTGATGGGACGTGCCTTCTTCTGAGCACTGTACTTTGGTCCAGGGCCACACGAAATCACGTCAGCACGACCTCGAACAGACCTGCTGGGTGTCCTGCCTCTGCCTGTTGTTTTGTCCATATCAGGGGGATGAAGTGAAAGATATGCACTGACTTGACTAATACAATGTGCAGTCACACAGGTGCAGTGAAAGGTATTCAGTGACTGGTATTACAATACAATGTGCAGCTGTCACACAGGTGCAGTTAACAGATGTGCACGGACTGGTATATTAGACAGTGTGCGGTCACACAGGTACCGTAAACAATTATGCAATGACTAGTATTACAAATGTGCAGCTGTCACACACAGAAGTACCGTGAACAGGTACGCAGTGACTGGTATATAATATAACACTGAGTGCGGTCACGTAGGTGCACTGCACAGGTATGCAGTGACTGGTATCAATACAATGTGCAGCTGTCACACACACAGGTACGGTGAACAGGTGCAGTGACTGGTATATAATATAAGACTGCTTGCGGTCACGTAGGTAGGTGCACTGAACAGGTATGCAGTAATTGGTATTACAAATGTGCAGCTGTCACACACACAGGTACCGTGAACAGGTGCAGTGACTGGTATATAATATAACACTGCTTGCGGTCACGTAGGTAGGTGCACTGAACAGGTATGCATTGATTGGTATTACAAATGTGCAGCTGTCACACACACAGGTACCGTGAACAGGTGCAGTGACTGGTATATAATATAACACTGCGTCCGGTCACGTAGGTAGGTGCACAGAATAGGTATGCAGTGATTGGTATTACAAATGTGCAGCTGTCACACACACAGGTACGGTGAACAGGTGCAGTGACTGGTATATAATATAAGACTGCTTGCGGTCACGTAGGTAGGTGCACTGAACAGGTATGCAGTAATTGGTATTACAAATGTGCAGCTGTCACACACACAGGTACCATGAACAGGTGCAGTGACTGGTATATAATATAACACTGCTTGTGGTCACGTAGGTAGGTGCACGGAACAGGTATGCAGTGATTGGTATTACAAATGTGTAGCTGTCACACACACAGGTACCGTGAACAGGTACAGTGACTGGTATATAACACTGCGTGCGGTCACGTAGGTAGATGCACTGTACAGGTATGCAGTGATTAGTATTACAAATGTGCAGCTATCACACACAGGTACTGTGAATAGGTGCAGTGACTGGTATATATTATAACACTGCTTGCGGTCATGTAGGTAGGTGCACAGAACAGGTATGCAGTGATTGGTATTACAAATTTGCAGCTGTCACACACACAGGTACCGTGAACAGGTGCAGTGACTGGTATATAACACTGCGTGCGGTCACGTAGGTAGGTGCACTGTACAGGTATGCAGTGATTAGTATTACAAATGTGCAGCTGTCACACACATGTACTGTGAACAGGTACAGTGACTGGTATATATTATAACCCTGCTTGCGGTCATGTAGGTAGGTGCACTGAACAGGTATGCAGTGATTGGTATTACAAATTTGCAGCTGTCACACACACAGGTACCATGAACAGGTACAGTGACTGGTATATAACACTGTGTGCGGTCACGTAGGTAGGTGCACTGTACAGGTATGCAGTGATTAGTATTACAAATGTGCAGCTGTCACACACACATGTACTGTGAACAGGTGCAGTGACTGGTATATATTATAACACTGCTTGCGGTCATGTAGGTAGGTGCACAGAACAGGTATGCAGTGATTGGTATTACTAATTTGCAGCTGTCACACACACAGGTACTGTGAACAGGTGCAGTGACTGGTATATAACACTGTGTACGGTCACGTAGGTAGGTGCACTGTACAGGTATGCAGTGATTAGTATTACAAATGTGCAGCTGTCACACACACATGTACTGTGAACAGGTGCAGTGACTGGTATATAACACTGTGTGCGGTCACGTAGGTAGGTGCACTGAACAGGTATGCAGGGATTGGTATTACAAATGTGCAGCTGTCACACACACAGGTACCGTGAACAGGTAGTCACCGAATGTGCTGGGCCTGGCAGTGGCACAGTAGGAATTACCAAGGGGCCAAGGGCCAGCTGCGACTGACTGACAGGGCTGTGTATGCAACAAGTGTCTGTGACACACACACACACACAAAAAATAGATCACAAGAACAACATTAGCTCTCAAAAGAGCTGTTGAGGGGTGCTTTTTAGCAATAAGTATCAGCAAGGAGCAAGCTAACAAGCCTAACAAGAGCCAAACTAAGCTTTCCCTAATGTCTCTGCAGCAAGCTCTCCCTTCTCTAATTACTGCAGCCATACGAGTGAGTGAAATAGCCGACACTGCTTGCCTCCAGGAGGGCGTGTAGCCTGATTGGCTACCATGTGTCTGCTGACTGTGATGTAGAGGGTCAAAGTTGAGCCTAATGAAGTAGTATAGGGGGCGGGTCGAACGCGCATATAGTTCGTGGTTCACAGACGTTCGTGCGAATCAGTTCGCATGCGAACCATTCAGGCCATCTCTATTACACAATACCAGTTGCCTGACTGCCTTGTTGATCCTCTGCCACTAATACTTTCAGCTTTAGACTCTGAACAAGCATGCAATATTGTCAGAACTGACTATATTAGTTGCATGCTTGTTTCAAGTGTGTGACACTACTGCAACTAAATAGATCAGCAAGGCTGCCAAGCAACTGGTATTGTTTAAAAGGAAAAAAATATGGCAGCCTCCATATCTCTCTCACCTCAGGTTCACTTTAAGTCAGAATGATACCATTTATTAGCCAATTTAGAATAAAAAAAGTAAGCTTTTGGCTAATAATCAATGGGGTTTAACCACTTAATGACATGCTGACTTATAAAAATGTCCTGCTAGAGCCTCTTAATGGCTCCAGGACGTTTTTATAAGTCAGACAGTGTTGCTGCTGCTGTGCGCGTACGCGCTCCCGCACGTGCATGTGCATCCCCGTGCACATGAAAATAGTGGGGGGAAAAAAACACCAAAGAAAAAATACACCTTTATTTCCAAATAATATATTGTCACCATACTTTGTACTAGTGACATAATTAAAATCTTGTGATAACCAGGACAAATAGGCAGATAAAATGTGTGGGTTTTATGTACAGTAGCAGTGTTTATAATAAAACCAGAGGGGATTAAATTGGAGAAATAGTGTATTTTTTAATTTTTTTCCTTCTATTTCCTTTTAAAATGCATAGAAAATAAAGTAATTACTGAAAACAAATATCGACCCCAAAAAGCTCAATTGGTGGTGAAAAAAACAAGATATAGATAATTTCATTGTGATTAGTAGTGATTAAGCTATTGGCAAACGAAAGGGATGAGCACTGAAAGGTGAAAATCGCTCTTGTCCGTTAGGGTAAAAACAGCCTTGGGGTGAAGTGGTTAAAGGGCACAATTCTGTTTAGCCTATAACAAATATTGTATGTACCCTGCTTCTAGTAAAGTTTTGAACTCTAGTTTTACTATGTCTCTCCATCACCCAGTGTCTGTGTTATGTGATGTTAAGCAAACAAATAGTCGTCACTTATTGTCATAAATTAACTAGCATCCACATGAGACACCCCTGTAATTAAAGAGACACTGAAGCGAAAAAAAAAAATTACGATATAATGATTTGTATGTGTAGTACAGCTAAGAAAAAATACATTACAATCAGAGACATACTGTAAAGGCCCATACACACGTCGGATTTGCGCGAACGACGGGTCGTTTGAACGTTCCGTCGTTCGCACGTTTCCGCATGAAATCCGGCGTGTGTACAGACTATCGTTCGGGAGATAAGACTGGTTACCAACGATCCGCCGGGCGGATCGCTGGTAACCAGTCTTATCTCCCGAACGATAGTCTGTACACACGCCGGATTTTATGCGGAAACGTGCGAACGTCGGAACGTTCAAACGACCCGTCGTTCGCGCAAATCCGACGTGTGTATGGGCCTTAAGTCTAATTGTTTCCAGTACAGGAAGAGTTAAGAAACTCCAGTTGTTATCTCTAAGCCATTTAACTCTACGACTTTCAAAGTCGCAGAGAGGGCTGTCTTCTGAAGTTTATTATCTCAACTGTCAGTGAAGAATTTTCTTTTTATCTGCCAGAGGACAGGTCAATAGTTCACAAGACTGCTGAGTAGTGTGTAAACTGCAAATATTAAAGAATGATGCAATGTTATAAAACACACTATATAACTGAATAAATATAAATAAAAATATGAGAATATTGTCTTTGCTGCTAATCTTCTAGTAATTATCCATACTACACAACCAATTCATTATATCATATTTTTTTCGCTTCAGTGTCTCTTTAAAGAGACACTGAAGCGAAAAAAAAATATGATATAGTGAATTGGTTGTGTACTATGAATAATTACTAGAAGATTAGCAGCAAAGAAAATATTCTCATACTTTTATTTTCAGGTATGTAGTGTTTTTTCACAACACTCAGCATTCAAAATGAGTCTTTCAGAGCAGTCTGTGAAGTAATGACCTCTCCTCTAGCAGAGGAAAAGTAAATAGTCCAGGAACAGTTGAGATAAAAAGTCAGATAACAGCCCTCTACACGACTAACTTAGTCGGAAAGCTTAATGGCTTGTTTGCATAGAGATAACAACTGGAGTTTCTCAACTCTTCCTGTACTGGAAACAATTACACTGATGTATCTGATCTTAATGTTTTATTTCTTAGCTGTGCTACACATACAAATCATAATATCATCATTTTTTTTTCGCTTCAGTGTCTCTTTAAGGCATCTAATGACATTTATTTATGTTTGCAAAACAATGTATCTCCTTTTAACGTCCTTTGTATATAAGCTGCCTGTTCTAACATCTTGTCAGCATAGAGGAATTGAGTCTGAAGAAGAATTATCAGCTGAAAGCTTACTCATTTTCTTCTAAATTAGCTGATCAATGGCATCATCCTGATTAAAACTTCTTGCTTTCACTGAAAGGTTCATTGATCTACGGCAACCATGGCAACCAGGGGCATAACTATAAATCATGCGGGCCCCCAGCAAAACTTTGATGGGGTCCAACAATGTTGACACCAGTGATGCTCATCACGACCTCATAGCCATGATTCACGAGCATTGATTTTTTTCGCTATCCGCCGCCGTGATCCGATTCTGTGATTGAGAATTTCGAGTTGCTAGCATGTAATGGGGCTTTGCTATTAACCGCCAAAGTCGGCAGGATTTAATCAACAATACTTTTTCATTGGAAACTTAAAATTCGATTTTCTCAAAAACTGTAAAGTCTTTTTGAAAAAAAAAAATGTTAAAGGAATACTATCGATTGAAACAACTTTTTTTTTTTAATACTCTATATTAGTGTACACATTACCACTAGTGCTAGGGGCACTTTATTTATTCACCCAGGTCTCTCTCTCGCTATCCCTGCTTATAAAATTCATTTCTCACACAGCTCACAAATATATTTCACTGTGTCACTCACAGCATGCAGGAGACATGAGGAGAAATAGGCTGATCTGAGGTGGTAACAGGTAACTAAATGAGCTGTAATATTGCTGGAATATAACAAGCTATAACACTAGTCTGTGTTTACACTCAGACTGGTTGCCTCACTGCCTGCTTGTGATTCACTCCAGGCTGCATCCACTTTACAAGCTGCTGAGAGGGGCAGACTACTGTCTACAATTAGCATTATTAGTATCTTTATCAGTCAAGAGAAGCAAAGATAATAAACACACATTGCTAGAATCTTTAACCCCTTACCACCATATTAACAAGATTCCTTCAGCAAGGTGATAATTAAACTATAAACTGAGGAGTTGATAGCAACTCCCCTGTGCAGAGACATGGTCTAGCCCTCTGGGAGGCATCAGTATTAGATACATTTTGTATCTAAAACTGAGGATTTTACAGCTGAGAGGAACAGCTGTGTGAGGAATCAAATTGCTCCTAGTACTTGTCCTAATGTGTGCTACAACATACAGCATTTAAAAATAAATGCATAGATCGATAGTATTCCTTTAAGCTTTGCTATTAATGTCCAAGAAAAATCTGGATCGCGGCCGTGATCTCGGATGTTAGAGGCAATGATGGCGAAAATCCGAGTCGAATTCTTAAGTCCATTTCAAATCCAGATCAAAATCACGATTTATCCGGATTTTGATTCCGTCGTGGCCGAATTTGGTTGAATCCGTGATCAGGGGTATCCGAGCATCACTAGTTGACACCCTTTCCATTGCCAACCCCTTGTGAGCCTTAAAGTGATCCTTAAGTCAAATGGAAAAAATGAGATTTACTCACCTGGGGCTTCCCTCAGCCCCCAGCAGCCGATCGGTGCCCTCGCAGCTCCGCTCCGATGTCCCAGGACCCGCCGGCGAGCACTTCCGGTTTGGCCGTCACCGGCCGACAGGCATGGGAACGCGAGTGATTGTTCGCGTTCCCAGCCTGTATATCGCCCCCTATGCTGCTATTGCGGCTAGGAGGTTGCAATAGCAGCATAGGGGGCGATATACAGGCTGGGAACGCGAACAATCACTCGCGTTCCCATGCCTGTCGGCCGGTGACGGCCAAACCGGAAGTGCTCGCCGGCGGGTCCTGGGACATCGGAGCGGAGCTGCGAGGGCACCGATCGACTGCTGGGGGCTGAGGGAAGCCCCAGGTGAGTAAATCTCATTTTTTCCATTTGACTTAAGGTTCACTTTAAAGCCTGGGTGCCCGTCTTGTTAGGGTCATAAAGCAAATATGGACAGGGATTCCCATACTTACACATGAAACACCTTAAAGCAGAATATAACCCAGCATTTCTTCTTTGCTCTAAAACATTATTTACAGCATATTATATGCAACCAGCATTTTCTTTTTTACTAGACCAGCATTGGAAGGGTTACACACAGAGCTTGAAAGTTCGGTGCAGAGAAATCTGGATGCATCAGGAGTGTAGATAATGTTATCTTGTGTTTACTTAATTGTATCAAGTGAGGAATGTGACACATTCTATGACTGTGCAGAAGCTCCTGGACACAGAGAGACACTGAATCACATGAATAAAGCCAGTTGTGAATAAAATACAAAGGCAGCTCTCAAAGCAAAGAACTGTACTTTTGGGAGCTTGTAATTTCTAAATGAATAATAATACTTATGCACAAATGCAAATATGATAACCGTATGGCATATAAAAAGTAGGAAAACATGTTTTTATTGAATATTATGTCAGGGTTTTATACCGCTTTAACATATATTAAATGTATTTACCCTTCACATCCAGTGTATTGCAGACAAAGCCACATTATCATGTTGTGAAGGTTAATCTATTCCTCCCAGGTTAATGAGTGTAATTGTCATCATTTATGTTGTAGCATTTTTGTAATGCTTTGATTATTATAAGCTCCTGGGTGTGCATAAGTCCTAAACAACAAGCTACTGTACTATAATCAGCTCTGAAAAACATATCTCATATCTGACATACTTTGAGCCAAAGAGCACTAATTACATCAGATTAGAGCACTGTAATGCTTTACATCCAGTGCTGTAATAATATCTTTAAGCCTCATTAAAATGCATCAGCTTTTATTAACACTTTACATTTCTGATATAATGATCTACCGTAATAAGTACTGTACTGTACTCAGGGCCGGATTTGTACTCTTTACCGCCCTAGGCCATTGTCACCACCAGCCATCCCCGCTTCAGTATAGGTAGCGAGATGACCCCTCCCTCCTTACCTCTAGTATAGGTAGCCTGATGACTCCTTCCCTCTAATATACGTAGGAAGATGACTCCTCCCCCTTTCCCTCCAGTGTAGGTAGCCAGATGACTCCCTTAATCCCTCCTTTTCCCACCCCCTTTCAGTATAGGTAGCCAGCTCCGCCTTCACACCGCAGCAGCCATCAGTGTCACTCATTTCTCCTCTTGTCTCCAGTGCAGAAGCTTTCTCTTCCTTCCATCTCTAATGCTGCCCATAGCCTCCCACCATAATGCAAATTTGCACTGGGAGCAAGGTGGCTGCTGCACGGGCCGCTGGCAGCAGAGTACCGCGGTCAGGCGCTCGCCTGATCTCCCTGCATTGCTGCACCAGTTTACCTGCTGCTTTGGTGCCCTTCCTCCTGTGGTGCCCTAGGCCATGGCCTAGGTGGCCTTGGCCAAAATCCGGCCCTGACTGTACTGTTTAAATGTATGATAAAACAGACAATTAAAAAACAAAACAAAAAAAACAATACTCATCATTGCATCTCCAGAAGGTACAGGAGGTACCATGGGTTCATCTAAAAATGGGCCTTCATACTTAAAGGGGCACTGTGGCGAAAAATTGTAAAATTTTAAATATGTGCAAACATATACAAATAAGAAGTATGTTTTTTTTCAGAGTACAATGAGCCATAAATGACTTTTCTCCTATGTCGCTGTCACTTACAATTGGTAGTATAAATCTGACAGAAGTGACAGGTTTTGGACTAGTCTATCTCTTCATAGGGGATTCTCTGAGATTTAAAAAAACACTTAGTGAATAGCAGTTGCTCTGTCCTACTGCCAAAAAACTGTGCAGCGAGCAGGGAAGCTGGCCAGCATCATTGTTTAAATCAATCTTTAGGAAATATCTTTATAAAGAATAAAAACCTTGCTGAGAATCCCCCCATAAAGAGATGGACTAGTCCAAAACTTGTCGCTTCTGTCAGATTTCTACTACCCACTGTAAGTGACAGCAACATAGGAGAAAAGTAATTTATAGCTCATTTTACTATGGAAAAAAATGTACGTCTAATTTGTCTATTGTACAGGACTCAAGGGATGGGTCCTGGATGGAAGATATGTTTCCCTTTGTTTTTGTACAAGGGTCCTTTCTAGAAGCAGGTGTGGACTGGGGAAGGAGCACAGGGTAGTTTTGGCAACCACCAGTTGCCCTGTTTTTGTTCTGGTTGCAGGGTCCCGATGCTCTGGAACAGGAGGGAAGGAACTGGGCAGGCCTTCCTGTTCCACCCCCAGTCCATTCCTGGTTTTGGGAGCAGTCAGGCCAGGATAAGAGTGCTCTGTGAAGGGGGTGTGGTGGCTAGAGTATGCAGCAGGTGAGCTGCTAACTGGATGGAAGCTTGGTGAACACAAGGTTTGCTGCTATTTGTTTTTTACCTAAAGAACTGTTTGACAAAGTTCGATTATTCAGAAACAGTGGACTTTTCATGGACTGTGGACTCTTCCAACAGTCTTAGCGCAGATGGCTGTGCTATCGGAACGCAACGCGTCCCACCGCACGCCATCTGCGCTCCTATGCGCTGCGCTGCAGATCCCATTTATTACAATGAATGGGATCTGCGCTGCGATTCACAAAAATGCGTGCAGCACGCGATAGCGCAATCGCGCTGCCACGCAGCGCATATGATGGGAACGGTAGAAGGGCTGTCTATGCCCTTCTACCGTTCTTGCGTGTCGCACACTATACGCGCTGCCAAAATGCGCACGGCAGCACGTATAGTCTGAACGAGGCTGTCAGCCATACTATCTCAGGAAAAATAAACAAATATATAAGAAGATAAATGCTCTACTTACATAACAACATATGTATTGCACTGTCCACGTTATGATTCCTGTGAATTTTATAAAGGAAAAGTAGAGAATCCTATTCTAGACAGTTTCCATATTTACTGTGGCTATTTTGAAGCCAGTCATGATGTAATATCCGCCCTTAGTCTCCTCTGCCTGATTTGCCCGCCCTTCACTATAGAAAGTGCATTGTTTCAGCCTGAGAAACTTTGGCCAATGAGAGAGGAACAGAGGTGTGGGAGGGTAAAACAGGAGGGAAAGGGGCTTTAGCCAATCAGGCTGCATTACTTAGATCTCGCTTCAGACCTCATAGCTAGCAGGGGCATGCGTGCCCCTGCTAAAACGCCACTATAGCGCGGCTTAACGGGGGTCCCTGTCCCCCCAAACCCCCTCCGTGCAGCGGGGGAGAGCTTCCTGGTTGGGGCAGGGCTAACCGCCGCAGCCCTGCCCCATGCGCGTCTGTCAGATGCGTATCTCCGCCTCTCCCCCGCCCCTCTCAGTCTTCCTTCACTGAGAGGGGCGGGGGAGAGGCGGCAATGCGCGTCTGATAGACGCGCTGGGAGGCAGGGCTGCAGCCAGGGGCGTAGCAATAGGGGGTGCAGAGGTAGCGACCGCATCGGGGCCCTTGGGCCAGAGGGGCCCTGAAGGGCCCTCCCTCAACTACAGTATTAGCTCTCTATTGGTCCTGTGCTCATAATAATCACTTCTATAGATACTTTGAATAGTGATAATCAGTAACACACTGTTCCCCATCCCCCTCTTGCACCTCTGACACTGTAGTTGCCATTGGCAGGGATTGCTATGTATAGAGTGCTTGGGGGTAATCAGTAACAAGCTGTTCCCCATCCCCTTCTTGCACCTCTGACACTGTAGTTGCCATTGGCAGGGATTGCTATGTATAGAGTGCTTGGGGGTAATCAGTAACAAGCTGCTCCCCGCCCCCTTCTTGCACCTCTGACACTGTAGTTGCCATTGGCAGGGATTGTTATGTATAGAGTGCTTGGGGGTAATCAGTAACAAGCTGTTCCCCATCCCCTTCTTGCACCTCTGACACTGTATTTGCCATTGGCAGGTTTTGGTGCGCCGTATCAATTGTTATGTATAGAGTGCTTGGGGGGCCCCATTGTAAAACTTGCATCGGGGCCCATAGCTCCTTAGCTACGCCACTGGCTGCAGCCGTTAGCCCTGCCTCCAGGAAGAGTTTTCCCTACGACCATTTTACGACCAACTTTTGCGGGGGGTGGGTTGGGGGTGAAGGGACCCCCGTTAAGCCGCGGGATAGCGGCGTTTTAGCAGGGGCACACGTGCCCCTGCTATATATAAGACCTGAAGCGAGATTTAGTCTCGCTTCAGTGTCTCTTTAAGTCTGAGGGGAAGTAGAGAAGCAAAAAAAAGACAACCCAGCATGCCCTGCAACTTCTCTTTTGTGTACCAAATTTTCTGTGTACCAAATAAGAGCCATGTAAACTGGGGAATGATCATTTATCAACAAGAAATGTAATAGTGATTATAACTTTTGGATTGCCTGTTTAGCATCCTTATTACTTGTTTACCAGATAAAAATAAAGAATTGATTTTTGATTTTATGCCCGACACTTACTCTTTAAAGGGGAACTGAAGAGAGAGGTATATGGAGGCTGTCATGTTTATTTCCTTTTAGACAATACCAGTTGCCTGGCAGCCCTGCTGATCCTCTGCCTCTAATACTATTAGCCATAGCCCCTGAACAAGCATGCAGCAGATCAGGTGTTTCAGTGGTTCAGACTTATAAGTCTGATCTGACAAGACTAGCTGCATGCTTGTTTCTGGTTTTAATCAGATACTACTGCAGAGAAATAGACCAGCAGGGCTGCCAGGCAACTGGTATTGATTAAAAGGAAATAAACATGACAGCCTCCATATACCTCTCTCTTCAGTTCCCCTTTAAGTTTTGTTTGCTGAGAAGAAAGCATATTTGTTCATTTGTTTGTTGCTGAGTACTTAATAAACTGGACTTTCATTTACGTTACTGTCTCCTGCATGCTAGCTGTGATCCCAGAGCTACCCCCGAAACATCACACTTTGTTTGAACATATTTTACAATTTTTCGCCATAGTGCCCCTTAAAACAGAACCCGAGCCAAAGCTCAGGCTCAGAAAGAGATACTTAGCTGCAGTCAAGGAAGCCTCAGGAGCCTATTGAGGCTTCTCTCAGCGTTCTCTAGATGCCCCTTGTCCTTGCCTTCATAGTGATACATATATTGCTTTTTTCAGGACAATTTGGGCTTTCTATGATTTATATTTTTTAAGTCTTGTTTAATTTCACAGGCCTTTTATCAAGGAAAAATCGGCTTAAATGCAAAAATTATACTTTTTTTTCATGTTTCACCCTTGCCACAGTTTTTAAACAATTTAAAGGAAATGTTGTTGTGTTACACAATGGCAATAAAGTGCTTGAATTGAATACATCATTTGGCTCATTCCAGTTAAAACAATACCATATATGGCATATTTCATCACTAGATGGGCCTGTAGCATATCATTGTCGCCAGCCTGTGCGTCTGTAGTGAATGTTTGCAATCACTAGGGCGCATAGTTTGGGCATCCCAGTGCTGTATAGATGCATTGCTAGGCAACAACATATACCAACAACAAGACAATCCCTAGAAAGGTAAAGAGTAAGCATCTTGATATATACAGCACAACAAAATATGTAAATTGATAATAATATACAATAAAATGAATTGTCCAAAAAGGGAATAATAGCACACATATAGTACAAGGTACCCTGAATAAATAAAGCCCCAAAATACAACTTCTTTGTTTTGGTGGCTGGATAGTGTATTGGTTAAGGGTTCTGCCTCCAACACAGGTGACCTGGGTTCAAACTTGGCTCTCCCTGTTCAGTAGGTTAGCACCTATTCAGTAAAGACTCCATGGGCAAGACTCCCTAACACTGTTACTGCCTAGAGAGTGCATCCTTGTGGCTGCAGCTCAAGCGCTTTGAGTCCGCCAGGAGAAAAGAGCAATACAAATGTTATTTGTCCTGTCTTGTTGTTATGAACAATACAGTCACCAGTTCTAATATCCAGAACAATGATTATATTTGTTGGCTTATGAGATAACCAGCCCTGTTAGTATAGCGCCTGAAATAAGGTGTATGGCTCTTAGGCCTACTTCACGTGTTCATTTGGTAAACATAGGGAACAATAATTCGGTATGGCCTCTAATCAATTAACTTTTCTCCTGAGTTTTCTCCCAGGAAATAAAATGTGATCTTTTTCACCAAATAACAATTCCAGCGCCTAACAGATGAAAAAGTACTAAAAATCAGGTAAAAAAAAAAAAGGAATGTTAAACTTATTTGGAGTATTTCTTGATTGCTGGTGGCTTAATGGACATGTAACTGATCACCGAACCTATCAGGACAGGAGCCCCAGTCATGCATTAATCCTGCCCTGCTTGGACCAGTGAAAGGCACATTATCCAAATACAGCTCGTAGGAAAGTGCTAAGAAAAGATGAAACAAGCAAATTATGTGATTATCACACTTAATAATACCCGGGAGGCAATTGGGAGACCGAGAGTCTCATTCATTTCTATAATCCATTCAGAATAACATAACTACCTCTAATATAGAGGGAAGCTTCTTTCAGAAGAAACCTAATACTATTTATTCCAATACGTCTTGAGATTCATAGACACACAAAGCAATGGAGGAAGGGTGATGGTTGCCCAGTCTAGGTGTCTTTTTTTCAGCCTTTTAGATGGAGACACTAGCAGCGGACAGATGTGGGGGAACTAAGGATTGGACCAGGGGCATAACAATAGCCCCTGCGACCCCTGCAACTGCCGGGGGGGGGGGGGGGGGGTTCTGGGGCTGAGGGCCCCCTCCCCCTCCCTTACCTACATGCAGAGTAGCACAGGTACCGTATTTTTCGGACTAACGCTCCTGACCAATGACCATAAGACGCACCTAGGTTTAGAAAACAAAGCCAGGGGAACAAATACATACTAAACCTGGTGCATCCATGGTGAAGGGGCATCTTATGGGTTATGCCCCCTTTGTACCTCATGCCCCCTTGTACCGCTTGTGTCTCCCTGTGTCCTCCTCTGTCCCCCTTTGTGTCCTCCTGTGTCCCCAATTTGTTCGTCACTGTCCTCCTTCCTTCCTCCTCTATGCCACTTTGTATCCTCCTTCTGTCCTCCTCTATGCCACTTTGTGTCCCCCTTGTGTCCTCCTCTATGCCCCTTTGTGTCCCCTGTGTCCACAGTTTGTCCCCCTGTGTCCTCCTCTGCATGGGCACAGTACAGGGAGTCCCTGACACTGCCGCGGCTTGGAGGTTAATATTGGCAGGCGTTCACAAGTCAGGAACTCCCTGAATTTGGACGATAAGACACAGTGACTTTTTCCCACACATTTGGGGGACAAAAAGTGAGTCTTATAGTCCAAAAAATACAGTAATGAAGTAATGTTTACCTGCCCCAGTACTGTGGGTCTTCTCCATGCATCACAGCCACACACTTTCTACTGCCAATCTCTGGCTACCGATCACATGACCGATGTGAGTCACGTGATCGGGAACTGGAAAATGTGCGGCTATGTTGCATTAAAGAGACCAGCAGCGCTGCAGCACGATAATATTACTCTAGTCCTTGCACTATTCTGCATGTGCATCAGGGCAAGCTGTGTTGGGGGCGGGAGATTGGTTGCGGTAGGGAGAGGTTTGGATTCCAGGGGACCCTATGACAATTTTGCAGGGGTGCCTTTTGGGCTGTTGTTACGCCCATGGATTGGACATATTTGGTTTGACCATGTTGGACAGCCATATCTATCTTCTATCTTGGTACCTACACACAAGTGAAGTCAGAGGCAAACATTTGAACGTGTTCCTTAACATGTTAGGTTCATAGCTTCTTCTGTGGGGGATATTACTTGGCAAAGAACACACACATGGAGGGCATGGCCCAGATTTTCCAAAAGGCATTGTAGGCTCATGTCTACAGGCGCCTGATGATGGAGAGGCAGCTCAATCCCCTTCCACAGTGCTTCTCACCCTCTTTCCCTGTGCAGAGTCACAAACGGAGTGTAAATGAGAGGTTACTCACCCAACTCTCTGCATTCCACTTATAATGAGATCTCCTCCTAATACTAAGAGGCACATATAGTTACCTACGCTGGGTAGGGGTGGTTACAGCTTGGTTGGCCATCACACTTGTGGCACGGTTCGACAGGGATTTGTGGGTTTGTAGAGGGTGAAGTCTAGTGCTCCAGAACATCTGTGCCTATAGGCTCCTGTCACTGTGATGTAAATCCAGGCCTGGCCCTATTAGATTTGATCAACAGCCTTACTGGCACTCATATAGTGAAGTCAGTCCAGACATTTGTCCTCTGATGGTCAGGTGAGGATTTATAGGTCCCTCCTTCCATCATTGCTTTTGAAAAAACTCTTAGAACATCCACACCACTGCTTCATCTGCTTTACCTTTATTTCCCAGCTTATACTGCCCTAATCAGGCCCCACTCCTGGCCCCTGCAAGTTGCTGTATGGTTCCACACACTTATTTACATGTAATTCCATGGGCTTGGAGAGACAGGTTTGAAGACATGTTTGACCAACTTTTATGTGAGCTCAAAGCATTCAAGACCAACACAATCGTATGTAGGGATTAGGGCATAAATATTGCAATTCAAATAAGATATTTGTATCTGGAGTAGCACACCTTTAAATTATCTCGTTATGAAGACCACAGATGGCAATGTGTGAACAAGCCAATATGGACAATCTTCACACTAGAGTTTAGAACTAGCTTGCTGAGAGCACAGTGACTGACCGTATTCTCATGCAAGTTGTTGCAGTCTCTTCCTCCAGGAGACCACTTTGAACCTCAAGGTGCCAGTTTATGCAGAGTGCTGCCAAAGATACAAACGTGCTTAAAGCGGATCCGAGATGAAAAACTAACTATAACAAGTAACTTGTCTATATATCTTATTTATAGTTTAGATGGTTTACACAGCAAATCTAGCTGCAAACAGCTTTAATAGAATATGATTATGTCTTCCTGTGATACAATGACAGCAGCCATGTTGTTTGTAAACATTACACAGAGGCAGGCTTATCTGTATCTTGAGCCTATGAAAAAAACCTAATCCCCCTCCTCTTCCCTCCTCCCCTCTGCTTCTGCAATCAATGGCTAGTAACACCTCCCCCTGCTCCTGCCCAGACTGAGCTCCCATGAGCCCTTGCTACTGCCAAGGCTCTATGAAAACCCTTTGGACGTGGCTTATTTCATTTATAGGGAATCAGAGTATTAAAACAAAAACAAAAAAGTATTTGGCTTGAGGAATGCCCTAAAAACAATAGAAAAGGAACACAATTATGTAATGATTAAAATTTCACCTCGGATCCACTTTAAGCAGTGCACCAAAGGTGCCCATACGTCTCTCAACATTGCGGCCAATCGAAGTCGAACATCCAATTTGATAATTCAAAATCAAATTGGCTGAAAATTGGTGCAGACAAGAGCATGCCCGATTGATGATGCAACCAATTTCGGGCCGAAATTGGTCATATGTATCGATCAGATAAGGTGCAAGATGTCGGGCCATTGTGGTCGATCAGGTGTGTGGCAGTGATGGCGAGCAATATTTGGATGAGCCAGTGGCGAAACCCCCAGGTGCTGTTCACTCAAGTGTATAAATGTGCCCCCTGTGAGTGCATTTGTACATTACCTGTCCTACGTCGCCCACCGCCCGGTGTCCATCCATCTTCGAAATCCCGCTGCTCCATTAGCACTACACATGCTGCCGGCATATAGCATTTGACGCTTGTGTGATGTCACGTATGCGGCACACGTTAAATGCCAGCTGTGTTTATTGCGCTAATAGAGCAGCAGGATTCTGAAGAAAGATGGGCATTGTGTGGTGGGTGACATAAAACAAGTAATGTATAAATGCACACATGGGGGTCACATTTATAGACTGGGGGGCAGTGGCGGATGTGGTTGATTCGGCCAATTCACAAGAGATTTCATACTGAAATCGATTGGGAATTGGTCTGGGGCAGCCTTTCTCAACCTTTCTACCCTGAAGGAAACCTGCAAATAACTTTTGGATCTCGAGGAACCCTTGCAAACAATTTTTTGGTCTCGAGGAACCCCTGGATTTATTTTGCAGGAGGCATGGTCTTTAAAAGTATGTGTGGCTGTTTATTTCACTACCTCCTATTACACTGCCACTCATTATTCTGTCTCCTAAGCCCCCAATTTAGTGCTTCTTGTTGCAGTACCACCTATTATAGTGAGCTCTATTATACTTCCCCCACGATGGGGGAAAATGCCAAGGAACCCCTGCAGAGTCCTCAAGGAACCCTGGTTGAGAAAGCCTGGTCTGGGGTGTATGGGCAGCCAACAGATCTCTCTCTTATCACATTCCATCACAGAGAGATTTGTCTCTCGGTCGAAACTGTCCATCAGCGCTAGATGTATGGGCACCTTAAAGGGAACCATAGAGGAACGCTGGTTAAAAATAGAAAAAGGCTTTTATACATACCTGGGGCTTCTTCCAGCCCCATAAGCCTGGATCGCTCCCACGCTGCCATCTTCCGCTTCCTGGAACCGCCGGTACCGGGCCTGTCACTTCCGGCGGACGCGGCCAATTGTCCGCATCACAGGCGCTCCCTCCATACCCGTACGCATGCGGCTGCGCAGTAGGCAGCCTCATGCGTACTTGTATAGAGGGAGCGCCGCGTGATGCGGAGAATCGGCCGCGTCCGCCGCCGACTGGCCGACTCGCGGCAATGACGGGACCCGGTACCGGCGGATCCAGGCAGCAGAGGATGGCGGCGTGGGAACGATCCGTGCATATGGGGCTTGAGGAAGCCCCAGGTATGTATAAAAGCTTTTTTTAAATCATCTCTGGTTCTCTTTAAAGTGTAAGTGTCGGGCATAAAATCAATTCTTTCTTTATTTTTATCTGGTACACAAGTAAATAGGATGCTAACCAGGCAATCCAAAAGTTAAAATCACTATTACTTTTCTTGTTGATAAATGATCATTCCCCAGTTTACCTGACGCTTATTTGGTACACAAAATTTAGTACACAAAAAGGAAGTTGCAGGGCATGCTGGGTTGTCCTTTTTTTGGACTCTTTCCCTCCTGTTTTCCCCTCCCACACCTCTGTTCCTCTCTGATTGGCCACTGGCCAGTATTTTTCATGCTGAGACAATGCACTTTCTTTTTTCGTTTAACACAAAATTTTATTAAGTGAATTCACAAAGCATAAGCAGCTAGATCAAAAACATTGAATGATCATTATATATATGTAAATATATACACATATGCAGGATTCTGTAAGCAGGAGAGGTACATATATATCAGTGGTTATGACATTTTATCGTCCTTCTAACGGTATCGGTTTCTATTTGTACCTTGGTGCTATAAATAGCCTTAAAAAGTATTATTAACATTGTAAGGCAGAAGATAAGGAGGTATATATTGAGAGAAAAATAAAACTTAGAAAGAATAAGGAGAAAAATAGAGCTAGGAGGAGAAGGTCTATTTATGTGGGTCTGTCTTTCCGTATAGTAGTTGATGTTTAAGGTATAATTTCCTCAGGTCCCTGTTACCATTCAAACTTCCAATTCAATCATGGGGGCATATAGTTCAAGAAATATGTTTCCCATGGATCCCATATTTTATCATAGGTGGTTTCTGAATCTCGTAATAGAGCTGTTAAAAATTCCATTAGCTTAGTCCATCTGATTTTAGCCATAATCTCGGGTGTTGTGGGACTACAAAGACTGCGCCAGTTGGAGGCCAGAGAGAGTCTAGCGGCCGTGAGAATGTGAGTTATTAATCTCATGGTATACTTTTTGACTTTAGGGATAGGTTTGCCTAATAGCATATATATAGGATCCATGGGAATGTGTATACCTGTTACTTTTAAGATCAAAGTCTGGATATCTATCCATAGAGGTTGAATAGCTGGGCAAGACCAGAAGATATGCTCCAGGGAACCTATGTGGCCACATTCCCTCCAACAGGTGTTGGACACATCATGATAAATTTTAGCTAATACTTCAGGAGTTCTATACCATCTGAATAGTATTTTATAGATATTTTCTTTCACTTGTGTGCACATAGAAGTGTGTTTAGCGTTTTCCCAGATAGAGGACCAATCTTCTAGACTTATAGTTTGGTTCAGAGCTTGTTCCCATTTTGTCATATATGAGTGGTTAGGTTTTGCAGAACCGGATTTATCAAGAAGCAAGACATAAATTGCTGATATAAGGCCTTTTTGATGCCCTTTATAATCACATAGACGTTCAAATGGAGTGTAAGTAGGTATAGGGTTGTTGTCTTTGGAAAGGGATTTCAAAAAATGATAAATTTGATTGTATTCCATAGTGAGCTTAGCTGTGAATCGTACTTTCTCCTCTATTGTTTCTTTAGTTACAATTTTTCCTGTTCGTATGTCAGTCCAATTGCTAAATTTAGTATATTGAAGGGTGAACCATCTACCCATAAAATCCTCTGCCATACCTGGGATAAAAGCTGGGTTTCCTAGTATAGGGTAAAGTGGGGATAAGGGGGATCTAAGGTTGGCAGTTTTTGCGGTTGCCCGCCATATTTGCAGAGTGAATTTAATAGTAGGGAGTAATTGAGCAGTAGGGATCTTTGGCGGGGTCTGGGGCCAGATTAGAGCTGGTAATGATATTGGGAAAATACTCATTGCTTCAATAAAGCCCCATTTAGTGAATGTTTTGAGATCAGACCATTCAGAAAGTTGCCTTAAATGTGCCGCTTGGTAGTATAATTTTAAGTTGGGTAATCCCAGACCTCCTTGTTCCCTGGGTGCCATTAAAATAGTGGATTTAATTCTGGGTTTGGAGTTATTCCAAACAAATTTTAAGAAAGCACGTTGTAATATTTTAAACTGTAAGGGTGGTACTTGGATGGGGAGGGTCTCAAATAAATACAGTAATCGTGGCAGGACATTCATTTTGAGGGAGTATATTCTGCCAATCCATGATATTTTATATGCCGTCCATTTGTGTAGGTCTGAGAGTATAGATTGGATCAGAGATGGATAGTTTGCTTTATATAATGTAGAATAAGTTTGAGTCAGGTAAATACCCAGGTATTTGATAGCATGTGTCTTCCAGTTATAATGAAAAGTGTTTTGTAGGGTGTCAAGTAAGTTTTGTGGGATCTTGATAGGTAGTGCCTCAGTTTTGTCCTGGTTGAGTTTAAAGCCTGAGATGGACTCAAAGTTCCGTAGTATAGTATGTAGGACAGGGAGTGTAATGAGCGGCTGAGTCAGGGTTAGGAGGATGTCATCCGCGAAAAGCGAAATTTTATAATCTCGAGTTCCTTGCCTAACGCCCACAATATCCGGGTTCTGTCGTATTGCACAAGCGAGTGGCTCTATACTGAGGGCGAATAATAGAGGGGAGAGGGGACATCCTTGCCGTGTACCATTAAGGATAGGGAAGGGTGTTGGGGACGCAAAGGGTAATTTTACTGAGGTGGATGGAGAGGAATAGAGGAATCGTATTAGAGTTAGAAAGGGTCCATCGAACCCCTGATGTTCCATAACTCTGAAGAGGAATGGCCAAGATAGTCTGTCAAAAGCCTTCTCTGCATCTAAACTCAGAAGCAGAGAAGGCTCTTTAGATCTATTCATTAGTTCTATCAAATTAATTGCCTTCCTTGTATTATCTCCTGCTTGGCGGCCCATTATAAAACCAACCTGATCATTATTGATTAGGGATGTGAGGATTGGATTTAAGCGATTAGCTAGAACTTTAGTGATTATTTTAAGATCCGCATTAAGAAGTGATATTGGGCGGTAGCTTTGTGGGAGTTGTGGGTCCTTCCCTTCCTTAGGGATCATGGTGATTAGGGAGCTTAAAAATGAGTTGGGGGCAATTTTCCCTTCCATAAGTGTGTTAGCTAAGAGGGTCAGATAGGGAGCTAAGATGAATTTAAACTTTTTGTAGTAGGAGTATGGTAGGCCATCAGGGCCAGGGGCCTTAGAAGAAGGTAAGAATTTGATTACATCTAGGACTTCTTTAGTTGTTATAGGGGAGTTTAGAAGCTGGACGTTATCTTCCGTTAGTTTTGGTAAAGGTAGTTGATTTAGGAACTCGTCTATTTTAAGCATATGTGTGGGGTGGTGGAGTGGTTGGGGGAGGTTATAGAGTTGCTGATAGTATTCTGTGAAGATTTGGGCAACTTTTTGAGGATGGAAGTGTGTGGTTCCTTGAGGGTCTTTAATGGAGTAAATGAGTTGTTGGGATGATTTTGGATTTAATTTTCTAGCGAGAATGGTGTGGGGTTTATTGCCTCTTTCAAAAAAGAGTTGTCTGGTCCATCTCAGGCTTTTTTCTAACTGTGTGGATTGGAGGGCTTGAATGTCTTGTTTTATAGTGTGTAAATTGGTGTAGTGCGTCTGGGAGGGATCATCTTTATAGAGGTTTTGTGCTTGTTTAAGTTTTGAGTGAAGGGTTAAGAGTTTGAATGATGCTGCTTTTTTACGTTTAGTAGCTTCCGAGATGAATAGTCCCCTGATAAAAGCTTTATGAGCTTCCCAGAGAGTCCCTACCGAGGAAACAGAGCCCTTATTTATGTCAAAGTAGGATTGCAGATCATTTGTTAGTCTTGAAAAAAGTTCCTTATCTTGTAGTAGAGTTTCATTTAACCGCCAAAAATTCGGTTTATGACTATGGGAGAATAGGTCAATCTCTACAGTAACAGCTTGGTGGTCCGACCATGCGATTGGTTGTATTTCAGCTTCCTTCAATAAAGGTAATATAGAGGCTGTTGAGAACAGGTAGTCTAGTCTGGAGTGGGATGCATGTGGTGGAGAGAAGAAGGTATATTCTATAGAGGTGGGATTGGATATCCGCCATAGGTCTAATAGTCTATATTGTCTCAGTAGTGTTCTGAATTTACGAGAATTACGATTGTGGGAGGATGTAGTGGTCTTGTTAGGAGGGATATATCGGTCTTTTATGTCAGAGAAGGCTAGGTTAAAATCTCCCCCTATCAGTAGAGTGCCCTTAGTGATTTTAAATAGTTTCCTAAGAAAGGTTGTTAGAAACGGTATTTGGTCCTGATTGGGGACGTATACGTTAGCCAAAGTGATAGGTTTACCTAATAAGGAACCAATTAGGATTAGATAACGCCCTTTGGGGTCTGCGACAGTCGTAGAGATCTGTAGAGGGAGTGTTTTTTTATAGAGTATGGCTACCCCTGCTTTTTTTTTGGGACCTGAGGCTAAACACACCTCAGAATATAGCTTGTTATAGAGACGAGGCGGATCTTTTTTGCATATATGAGTCTCTTGTATGAATGCTAAATCGATATTTAGTCTTCGTAAATCTTTAAACAGAGAGAACCTCTTCTGAGGTGTGTTTAGTCCCTTGGTGTTTAAGGTCAGAAAGTTAACCATTATCAAAGATGATGTGAGCGTTTGCATATATTCCTAAGACAGACCCAATAGACCTAAAAACGATACCTAATATAGATGGAGAAGTAACAGTAATAAGAAAAGCAAAACTAAAAACATTTATAATAATCTGAACATTAATCTGGTGGAACATGCCACTGTTATTACAGTGGTCTGTTGTAGGGGCAACATAAAACTGTTGCCTATATGGAGACCTCCCCAAGTTGGTCACCCGTAGGAACGATTGATCAAATTGAGGAAAGGTCCCCCGGAGGTACATGAGGAGTCTCAGGAGAAGGCAAATAACAATCAACATAGTAAACAGAATGTGGTATAGTAGTGAGAGAAACCGGTCTCCACCGCCAGCTTTGGGAGTGTATTCAGTTCGCTTCTATGGTTAAGAGGCAGTTAATCGAATAAAGCTTAACGGTTATAGAGGGGGAGAACAGATAAGCTGGATATGTGAAGTGGGCGTGCAGTTTGAGGGCAATATCCTGTCTCCGTAGGAGACGCAGAAAGTTATGTTGAGGCCCATGCTCAGGTTCCAGATGGTTGGTCTTCCATATTGTCAGCTCTGTCAGGATAGGTAATACTGCGGATCGGACCTTTCGACCATTCTGAGACATGTCGCATCTTCCGTGGGGGTGATGACATAGGTGACGAGCGGGACGCAGATGTAGAAGTGTTAGGAAGTTTAAGTCCCATTTGTTTAAGAAATAAAGGTGCATCGTCAAAATCAGATAAAGTGAGGGTCAGGCCCTGTTTGTTTACAATCAGTCGGAAAGGAAAACCCCATTTGTATGGGATATTGGCATCCCTGAGTAGCTGCGTAACTGGCCTAAGAGCTCTGCGTTTAGCCAGTGTTATTAATGATAGATCGTTGTATATAGCAATATCGTCTCCTTTAAATGAGATGGTGGTTGTATTTCTAAGAGCTCTAAACAGGGCGTCTTTGGCCTCATAGTAGTGCAGTTTCGCGATAATGTCTTTGGGTCTTGAAGTACCAGGGCGCCGTTCACCTAGAGATCTGTGGGCTCTATCAATCCTCCACATTTCTTCTGGCATATCAGGCAGAATAGTATGGAACAGTTCTTTCAAGTGGGTCACAATGTGTTCACTTTTTAAGGACATGGATACCCCTTTAATGCGTACATTTTGTCTCCGCTCTCTGTTTTCCATGTCTTCCTGTGCTGTGCGTATTGATTTTATGTCAGACTGCATGAGTTGCTGCTCCTCAGCTAGGTCAGCTTGTTTAACAGTTAGAGCATCCATCTTGTCTTCTAATGCCTGAGTGCGTTCCCCCAGCCCTGATATGTCTGCCCGGAGCTCCTGTACAGCAGATAGTATAACATTTTGTAGGGAGTCATGGAGGCTGTGGTAGTGTCTGTTTAGTGTTTGCTCCAGCAGGTCTGCTGTGAGAAGCTGCGTGTTCCCCCCTGCACTTGCCTGGTCAGAGAGCTGAGAGTCCTGTAGAGCTGCGTGGCCGGCGCCATCTTGGCTGGGAGGGGGGCGCAGGAACTTTTCCATGGTGCCCGCTGTAGAGGTGTTTTTCTGGGCCCCTTTGCCTGTCATAGGCTGCGGAGAAGGATGCGGAGGTCGTCCCGTGCCAAGCCGCCCGTTTATGAGGCTGGGTAAGCGGAGGGAATCGCTGCTGGCGGCGGTGGAATACGGAGCTCCTCTCCTATGCGGCCATCTCCCGCGGCTCGCGCATGCGCCTCGAGACAATGCACTTTCTATAGTGGAGGGTGGGCAATACATACACAATCAGGCAGAGGAGAGTAAGGGTTAGCCACAATTAAAATGGCTTTTCTCTTTTTTTACTGTAGAAAATCACTAAAATCAAAACGTGGACAGTGCAATACATGTGTTATGTAAGTAGAGCAAGTATTTATCTACTTATATGTGTGTGTTTTTTCTGAGATAGTATGGCTGACAGCTCCTTTTTAAGGCTTTCTATTGGTGGAGCTCTGGTCCAAGGTTTCCACCATTATATTCTTGCTGTGGCTCAGTCTCTGGATCTTTTGCATGCTACTCCTGTTTGGCAGATACCTGCCACAGCAAATATTCAAGGTAAAAGGAGGATTTCATGATTTAGCATTGAATAGGAATAACATTTATAATTTATAATCATTTTTGCAGTTCAAGAATTAGTAACTGCAAAAGACTGAGATCCCTCAAGCCAGAGCCGGATTAAGGCTAAATGGGGCCCTAAGCAAAGTAACTGATTTGGGCCCCCCCATCATGTCGTAATAGAATCAGAAGATGCAGCTGCACAGCAACATGCCGCACGCACCTGGGGCAGCTGAGCTACTGGTTGCTATGGGCAACAGCCCACTTTTCTCTGTGGGTGCACAATGCAGGGAATAGCAGTGGCAAAATGCAGAGTGGGAGATAAATGGCTGGGACATTTGCACTCAGGGGCTGGGGCACCCCTGAGAAGAGGGCGCGAGATATCACAGCAGCAGCACTTTCCCCCGTATCTCCAGCCTGGCAATAGCAGAAAGTTCTGGACACCGCCAAACCGGAAGCCGTTCCCCAGACAGAATTACATAACCACCCCCACCACCGAACAACCGATTTCCTCTCAAACTAGACAGCCACCATGCAGCCTCCATCCCAGTAAATACGATAGTCCAGCAGAGAAGGCAGCCGCAGCGGGGGAGAATGACAGCACCAGATGACTCACATTTATGTATTTATTTATTGTATTTATAAAGCGCCAACATATTACGCAGCGCTGAACCTTAATTTAGGTCTCACATTCACCTATTGTGATCCAAGCAATAGAGGCCCCGTCATCCGGAGCCCATCTGTCTCCTCTAGAGTGCTGCCGCTCTGTTACTACTACTATAACTACTTCCTACTTCCTGTCTGATCTGAGAATCAGGAAGTTCAGAGCGAGTGGCTGCACTGTAGAATAGACAGATGGGTTTCAGATGATGGGATCTCTATCACTTGGATCATGGATAGGTGAGTGAGTATTTGCCACCTGCTGCTATCATTCTTGCTGCAGCTGTGGTTCTCTGTGGGAAGGGAGGGAGGAGTGGGCAGTGGCAGAGCGCACAGTAGCAGGAGGGGGACCTAGGAGGAGAGCCTGGCTCTGAAGACAATCAGCAGCGCACGGCATCATTTGACAAGACAAATAACATTTATATCGCGCTTTTCTCCTGGCAGACTCAAAGCACCAGAGCTGCAGCCACTATAGGCAGTAGCAGTGTTAGAGAGACTTGCCTAAAGTCTCCTACTGAATAGGTTCTGGCTTACTGAACAGGCAGAGCCGAGATTCGAACCCTGGTCTCCTGTGTCAGAGGCAGAGCCCTTAAAGGGACTCCGAGCAGTGCCTGTGGGTATGCCTTTAAGCATACCCACAACTAATTAATTACATCCTCACACCTACCAGCATGATGTTTGCAATTATATCCCCCTTATATTTCATTGCATTGTGCTGAATCGAGCTGCTAATCATCCTGTGTAATACAATGTAACTATGGAAAGATGCATATCATTTTGAAGCTCTCTTTCTCCTCTTTCCAATGATAGATAAACTGCCACCCTACGCCTTTTTTCACTATTTTCATGATCGAAATTGCCGCGGCCGCGATTTCAATCGTGAAAATAGCGAAAACTAAAAGGCATAGGGCGGCGGTTTATATATCATTGGGAAGAGTAGAAAGAGAGCTTTAAAATGATGTGCATCTTTCCATAGTTACTGCACTGCACTGCTGACAGGATGGTGAGGGCTGGTTTATTTGCTGATGGGGCCCTTTGACTCTGAATGGGGCCCCAAGCGACTGCTTTTGTTGCCTGGTCGGTAATCCGGCCCTGCCTCAAGCACTCACCTCTTCCAGCTTTCTTGACCCAGTTTTTCCCAGCAGTATTAACTTTCGCTACACTTATACAATTCACTGTGACATCTCAGCTTTCCATCTTTCATAAAATGCAAGAAAATTAGGCGAAATTGGACAAAGAGAAAGATCCAGTAGCGCATTCTTGAAACATTTGTAGTAGCTGCTCCCTTATCAATCGTGCCTACCAGCTTTTGGATTGGCATCATTTGCACTAACAGCCCCCCTTACATATCTTTAAACATTGTTTTAGAGGTGCCCATACTCTATGTACACTGTTACAAGGCACTGTGTATTGACCCGAGGAAGCGGGCTAGTACCCATGAAACGCGTTGTCTGTGTTTTGCATAAACAGTTTTCCAATTGATCTGGTGTCCTATCTTCCGGAGAGGTAAGAGATTAACTACCATGCTAGATGAGAAAATGGGAAACTCAGGGAAAATACAAAAATGGGAGTTCAATGGTTGTGTTCACCCTGATCACTCGGTATCGTGTTTGGTGAATGCTGCATACAGCATACTTGGACCATCTCATGGACAACCCATGTTACTATGGAAAATGGATGGGTCACTACCACTTACTAGCATGACAATGTTGATATAACCCCCTTTCCTAATACCGTTCAATGCTGGTATGAATCTAGCCTAAATAGGATGCATAGGGTTGTTGGTTGGTCAAAGCATAAACAAAATCTCTGTCTGGCCAGAGCTACTGGCCTACAGGATGAGTAGAGAATTTAGATGCAATTCTCTGTGTCATTTAGGATGTGAAAGCAGGACCTAGCTAATCAAATCAGCTAATAGGTCAGTGGCTAAAAGCTTTGATTTGCTATCTGCAGCTCCTACATCCTGGGCGTCAAAAATTTGCTTTGAACAGGGCTGTGGAGTGGGTACAAAAATCATCCGAATCCAACTCCGACTCCTCAGTTTATGAAACCACCGACTCCAACTCCGGCTCTGGGTACCAAAACTTGCTCTGCCTCTGACTCCTCAACCCAGAGTCCTCCAGCTCCAGGGCTGTGGAGCTGGTACAAAAATAATCCGACTCCAACTCCTCAGATTATGAAACCACCAGCTCCAACACTGACTCCGACTCCAGGTACCCAAAATTGCTCCGACTCTTTGACTCCAACTCCACAGCCCTGGCTTTGAAGGCTAATTTTCTGCACAACTCTGCTAGCCAATCAGATTGTGGTCCAGAATATAGACAATTTAGTTAAATTAAATCCCCTCACAGGGATTAATAAATGTGCATAGTTGCCTTTAACATTTCACCTGGTTGCCTTCTATTCAAGAGTTCTTTTAGTACAATGAAGAAAAGCTAAAAATTTGGTACCCATAGCCAACAATCTTATCTGTGTCCACTGCGCCAGCTTCTTAAAGTTAAGCTGTAAGAAAAAAAGCCCCTCTGGGGGATACTTACCTTGGGAGGGGGAAGTGTCTGGATCCTAATGAGGCTATCCAGTGTGGCAAGCCCCCAAAACCACAGCCGAGAAGGATGTCGGCTGTTGCGCCTGCAATACTTACCTTTCTCAGCTCCAGCACAGGTGCAGTAGCGGGTTTCCGATAGGTCTCAGCCTGCGCTGGATGTTGGTAGGTAAATATTTACCTCATCAGTGTTCGGGGCCTTCCAGCGTTCGATTGTCGGGTCAGAAAAGAATGGGGAAGCCTCATTAGGATGTAGAGCAGGGGTAGGGAGCCTATGGCTCGGGAGCCAGATGTGGTTCTTTTGATGGCTACATCTGGCTCACAGACAAATCAGTAGGGGTTGATTCACTAAGCTACACTGCTCAAGCAGCACATCTCAGTGTGGCAGCGCAAGTAACATTGTCAAAGTAGGCACACTACTGCTGTAGAATGCACTACTAACTTACTTGCGCTACCCCCAAAATGCAACTGCTTCAATTGTCCCACTCTGGCCCTTGTCAGGTCCAGTGACTTTGTAGGACAAGATCCCCTATTGGGTCAAAGTTCAGGGATCTCATCTTACAAAGTGAATCAATCCCCAAGTCAGGTAGCTAATTGTACAAGCTGTTAGTCGGTATTCCTCCTGTCTGGCTCACGGGGAAATTGCTGATGTTGCTGAAACCCAAGAGGAGCTAAAGACGTGTCTGACACTTCCACTGTCTGTGGATCAACTGTATACACATCACCATGGCAACAGGGACAGCCCTCTGCTGCGCATGCTCACTGTCGCAGTTTGAAACATATTGTATGGCTCTCACGGAAATACATTTTAAAATATGTGGCGTTTATGGCTCTCTCAGCCAAAAAGGTTCCTGACCCCTGATCTAGAGGCTTCCCCCTCCTGTGGTAAGTATCCCCCAAAGGTTTTTTTTTTTACTTACAGATTTACTTTAAAACTGAAGCCTGATTGATGACTGTGGGCTGCTACACTTTAAAACTACCATCATGCAGCTTAGGCTGTTCTCTGCTGTCTGAACAAGCCCCCTGGTGTTAACATCTTAGTGCTCATGTTCCTCGCCTGAATTAGGGATGTGGGTGGATTTTGATCTCTGTGAAGAGTTCATTGAAATGTCATTATGTGATACACCACAGCCAGTACACGCAGGCATCCTCCCAGAATAAATTATAGGTTTGTAAAGATAAACAAAAGAAAAAAAAAACCTCACCTGCGAAAGTTGTGTGTCAACAGTATCCAAGAAAGAAAATAATGAAAAAAAAAAGATGAGCATATGTCTAATCAATTCATTATTGGCATGTACATCACTCCTGGCAGTCACACGTAGTGCATATTAATTAGGTTTTGAAAGGTGACACCCATCGAAAAGGATTTATAAGGAGACTTGTGGGGTGCAAGACAAGCCAC